>NW_017567111.1:387158-419927 GCF_001661255.1 Hansenula anomala
TTGTTTTTTTTTTTTTTTTTTTTTTTTTTAAGCGATGATTCATCGGATTTTATTTTTTTTTCAGTCACCGCTCGAGTACAAATGTTTTGACGTAAAACTTTTGGATAAAATCTACAACTTTTCTAGACCAATCAACCTTCAAAAGACATAAATATCTTTACTCGATGTCTAGTGTCTCTCTTTCATCCTCTTTCAGCTCTGCAGGCTGGATTGTCCAAAAATTTGGTGGTACCAGTGTTGGTAAATTCCCAGAAAAGATTGCAGATGACATTGTCAAAGTGTATTCAGAAACCAATAAAGTTGCAGTTGTGTGTTCAGCTCGTTCCTCCAAAACCAAAAGTGAAGGTACCACTTCAAGATTACTTAGGGCAGCTGATTTAGCCTCAATTGATGGTGATTATGAAAAAATCTTAAAAATTGTTCGTGATGACCATGTTGAAAATGCAAAGAATAAGATAAAGGACTCTAAAATATTGGCACAATTAATTGATGATACAAATTTCGAGTGTGATCAAGTTTTGAAATTATTGCATGCTTCACAAATCATTGGTGAAATTTCACCAAGGACTTTAGACTCAATCATGTCTGCTGGTGAGAAATTAAGTTGTTTGTTCATGGCTGCATTATTTAACGATCGCGGTATTAAAGCTAAATATATTGATCTTTCATTAGTTATTGCCCCAGGTTTGGATTTATCTAGAACTGGATTTGATGATGCTTTCTATAAAAACTTGACAGAATTATTCACTGAAAAAGTTCAAGAACTTCAAAATCAAGATGTTGTTCCTGTGTTGACTGGTTATTTTGGTATAGTACCAGGTGGGTTATTGAATGGTGTTGGTAGAGGTTACACTGATCTTTGCGCCGCTTTGATTGCAGTTGGTGTCAATGCCGATGAATTACAAGTTTGGAAGGAAGTTGATGGTATATTTACTGCTGATCCACGTAAAGTTCCAAATGCTAGATTGTTGGCATCAGTTACACCTGAAGAAGCTGCAGAATTAACATATTATGGTTCTGAAGTTATTCATCCATTCACCATGGAACAAGTTATTAAGGCTAAAATCCCAATTAGAATTAAAAATGTTGAAAACCCAACTGGTGAAGGTACTATTATTTATCCAGATGATGTTAGTAGAAAAGGTGAAGCTACACCACCACATCCACCAATTAGTGTTTCAAAATTACCAAACAGTGTCTTCCAAAAGAAGAAAGCAGCTACTGCAATCACTACAAAACATGATATTATAGTATTGAATGTTCATTCAAATAAGAAAACATTATCTCATGGGTTCTTGGCTTTGATCTTTTCCACTCTAGACAAGTATAAATTAGTTGTTGATTTGATTTCAACTTCAGAAGTGCATGTTTCCATGGCCCTACAACATTCAGATGATGAAAATGCATCAAGAGATTTGAAAGAGGCAGTTTTAGAATTGAGAAAATTAGGTACAGTTGATGTTACTAAAAATATGGCTATTGTGTCATTAGTTGGTAAACAAATGAAACAATTCATTGGTGTTGCCTCCACTATGTTTTCCACATTAGCTGAACAAAATATAAATATAGAGATGATCTCTCAAGGTGCTAATGAAATTAATATTAGTGCAGTTATTGATGAGAAAAATGCTATAAAGGCTTTACAATCAATTCATCAAAAGCTTTTAGAACAACATCAACAACCAATCTTGAATGAAAGAATTTCACAATTGAAGTTAGAAGAATAATCCTACATATTAATATAACATAACGGAACTTAATGATAAAAGCAAAAAGTGTCGAAAATTATCTTATTATAAATTGTAGTTTCTTTATTTAAAACACGAATATTTGATCACCAGCTTTTGAAACAGGTTTAGCCTTTTGGAAACCAAGATTAACAGCGGCTTTTTTAACAGAGTTAACCATTGGTGGAGGACCACATAATAATAATTGAGTTTTATCAGTAGCTGCAGGAATGAATTGGTTTAATAGTTCTGGGGTGACATAACCAACACCACCATCCCAATTTGGACCTGGTCTATCTAATAAATAATGAACTTTGATTTGTGGATGATTTTGAACAATATGATCTAATTCTTTTTTCAATAGAATATCAGCTTCAGTTTGATTACCATAGATCAACTGAACTTGGGTTTTATCTTCTGGATTTGAAATAATAGCATTAATGATTTGATACATTGGTGTAATACCCGTACCACCTGCAACCATACCAAAATGGGTACACATATTTGGAGTATATTCGAAAAAACCTTTTGGACCTCTAACATCAATACTATCACCAATCTCTAATTCAGCAATATATTTTGAAATGTTACCAGTTGGATAAGATTTGATTAAAAGATCGAAATAACCTCTTTCGGCATCATTTGAAGTTGGAGTGTATGATCTCACGATATCTTTACCATTAATGTTTGCACTTATTGAAATATGTTGACCAATTGGTAACCCAAGAATATCAGATGGTTTTGGTAAACCAAATCTATAAATACCAGAATTATGTGACAAGATTGTTTTTTGAATCAATGGGAATTTTTGGAATTTTTCTTTATTTAATACCTTGCGTTCTTTGGATGATAGAAATAAGACTGTTGAACCAATTATGGCCAACAATGCAATAGCGATTGCAATGATTGGTAATGACATGATGGTGGTTTAGCAGGTTAACTAGTAAGAAAAATCAATGAATTGAGTAGGAAGGATCCAATTGACCTTTTATAGAAATTGACAGGTTGATTGTGGTTGAACCAAATTGAGGAGGAATCAAAGACGTTGAAATCAGGTTTTCTATTCCTTTATTGGAAAAAATTCAGAGGTGAAAAAACTAGGAAAAAAAGCCCAACACAAAACGCGTTCGCGGTACGAGTCGCGAATTTTACTTTTCGCGAAAACTATTTTCACAGAATGCATTCGCGAACAAACGTGATTATGTAATACAAAGAGCGAGAATGACCGAGTTGTGCTTTTAATGTTGATTCAAATACAAATAAAATGCTCCAGCTTCTTAGTTATAGACAGGCAGCTGCCTAGCAGCCTGACAGTTTCCTTTAAACCCCTGTTTGTCGCAGAGGCATGTGCTTAGCAGCTTATCACGCACAATTCTGACACTCGCGGCAGCTCTGATTTTCATTTGCTGATAAGGAAAAGGCCTTGAGAAAGAAAATTTTGTTAGCGAGAGTGGCATAACCAACAACAAAACCATGAGAAGAAACAACATCATCAGCAAAAGCATTAATAACACCAACTGTACCTTAGTCAAAAGCAGCCACTGTACCTTTGTCCATTGTGCCATCTTGTGTCCTTATAAGTCCAAAACCCTGCCCTTCTGCTGAACCGTATTCCCTAGAGGTGGCACCATAGTACAGAACTTTCCATGTCTGACCAGGACAGCCCTCCAAGAGGCTACAACTCATCAAATGTCAAGCACAGAACACATTCACTATCAGGCGCTCTATCCATCTCTCTAGGGCTAAGCTCATCCTATGGGAACAACTACAACAGTGATCCAAACCAATACATTGGAAGAAGTTTTGTGGGAAGTTATAAACAGGTTAGACCTCAACCTAGTGAAAGTGCCATATTGAATAACAACACTTCACTTCATGAACAAACCGCCACAATCGCTAATGATGATGATTTATTCTTGGATGATGTGAATGAAGACGCTATACAGAGTGACCACACAAGTACAGTCGGTATAAGTGTACAACAAGATGATGTTAATGAATCTACATCCCTACTACAAAACCAACCTTCAAGTGGGTATTATTATGATAATGATGATATAGAGGCACAATTCAAAACCGTTGCAACCCCACCAAGCCATCAGCATAACCTGAATGATAAAATCACATGGCAAGATATGAAACCTTTGAAATTGATTGGATATTTACCAAGTGTGATATTAGGTTTATTATTAAATATTCTTGATGGGTTATCATACGGTATGATTATTTTCCCAATTGGTGAAAAAGTGTTTTCTCATCTTGGTTCTGCTGGGCTATCAATGTTTTATGTTTCTTGTATTGTTTCACAATTGGTTTATTCATTGGGTGGCTCAGCATTTGGTGCTGGTATCGGTAGTGAAATGATTGAAGTTACTCCATTTTTCCACGGAATGGCTCTAAGTATCATGCATGAGATTGGTGAGGATCAACCTGATAAAATCATTTCCACCACTATCACAACTTATGCTATAAGTTCAATGATTACCGGGTTAATTTTTTTAATGTTGGGTAAATTCAAATTGGGTCAACTGGTTGGATTTTTCCCTCGTCATATCTTGATTGGTTGTATTGGTGGTGTTGGTTATTTTTTGGTTATAACAGGTATTGAAATCAGTTCAAGGCTAGGTGCTTTTGAATATAATTGGGGTTATTTAAGTACTTTATTACAAGGTGAAAATCTGATCAAAACTATAACACCAATACTATTAACTGCTGGTTTGGTTGTATTACAACATTATAACCATAATTCATTAATATTACCATCATATTTCATTGCAGTTTTCGTTTTGACCCATATTTTAATCATTTTAATTCCATCATGGGATCTTCCATCTTCAAGAAAGCATGGCTATATGTTTTCTTCAGGCTCAAATGGTGAATCATCAACAAATGAAGCTTGGTATGAATTTTATAAATTATACAATTTCAAAATTGTGGAATGGTGGATTATTGTTAAACAAGTTCCTTCAATGCTTGCTCTAACTTTTTTTGGTATTTTACATGTTCCAATTAATGTTCCAGCCTTGGCTGTTTCAACAAAACAAGATAATGTTGATGTTGATAGAGAATTGATTGCACATGGTGTTTCTAATCTATTAAGTGGTGCAATTGGTAGTATTCAAAATTATTTGGTTTATACTAATAGTTTATTGTTTATTCGTGCAGGTGCAGATTCAAGAATTGCTGGTATCATGTTGGCAATCGCAACTTTTTTGATATTAATCATTGGTCCCGTTGTTATTGGATTTATACCTGTTTGTGTGGTTGGCTCTTTGATTTTCTTATTGGGTTATGAGTTATTGAAAGAGGCTGTTTGGGATACTTGGAGTAAAGTTTCCACAGTTGAATACTTAACAATTGTTGTTATTGTGCTAACTATGGGTGTCTATGATTTTGTTATTGGTATTTTAGTTGGTATCATTATTGCAAGTTTCCATTTCCTTTATGAAAATACCAAAATTCCAATCATTTATAGTCAATACACTGGTGAAGTGGCAAGATCAACTGTTATTAGACATCCCCTACAAAAACAATTTTTAAGTAAAATTGGGAAACAAATTTATGTTTTGAAATTACAAAGTTTTTTGTTCTTCGGTACAATTGGTAAAATTGAGAAAACTGTTCGTGATTTGTTTGAAGAGGAAAATTTACACAAGAACCCAATAAGGTATTTGATTTTAGATTTCAAAAATGTTTTGAATGTTGATTTCAGTGCAGCTGAAGGGTTGAATCGTATCAAGAATTTTATTATTGAACAAAATGCTTATATGATCATTTCAATTGGTGATAAGGATAATATTTTAACATCATTGAAAAATGTTGGTTTATTCGATCATGAAAATGAAGCTATGATTTCTAAATTACAAGTTTTCCAAGACTTGAATGCTTCTTTAGAATGGTGTGAGAATGAATTTTTAACTAAATTTAAACAATATCAAAAATATAAAAAAGTTGAAGCTTCAATGTCAATTCCAACATCATCTTCTGAAGATAATCAACATTTACAAGTCAATAAATACGCTGCTTTACCAATAAATACACCAAGAAACACAAATTTCATTAAAGAAGCTCAACAATATATCAAAAAGGAATCAAGCATTATTCATAAACCTTTAAGATCAACTTCAACTTCCACCAATGTTGAATTACAAGAACCATTACCATTATTATTATTTTCATTACAAGGATTATCAAATAAAGATGAATCGTATTGGAAGAAATTGGTTCCATTTTTTGAAAAAAGAATCATTAATGCAGATGAAGAATTACATATTGCACCAACAGAGTCATTTTTCGTTTTAATGGAGAGTGGTGTTTTAACAGTTACTTATTATATTAATTCAAGTGCAAACATTTATGAAACTTTATTACCAAGAACAATCATTGGAAGATTTAATGATGATGTTGTTAGAAAAGATCGTTATAAATCAGTTTTGAAAGCTAAAGCTAATACCACAATTTGGGTTTTGAATGATACCAAGTTGAATAACTTGAAACAAAACAAGATTGAGCTCTATAATGAATTATTGTTGATTGTTGTTAAATTGAATGATGAAAGATTTGAGAATATCACAGGTTACACTTTGATTTCAACATGATGATTACACTTGTTACAATCAGCGCGGGCCGTGGTGTTGTTTGATCGCGAATTTAGCAAAATCATAGGCATATAGCAAAAAGGTGTCAAAATCAGCATATTTTAAATTTTTATATAACTTTCCATTCATGTAATAGACATTTGGAATCATTAATAATACAATCCATCACAGTAGCTAAAGATGTCTTCGCCATTGGATAATTATGACTTGCCAGATATTGATGAACAACTATCAGACAGCGAGAGTGCTTATGAAGGTAATGCACAAGAGGCAAAAGGATATGAGAAGAACCCACTGAAAGAATCAGGACCTCCAGATGATCAACCTTCAAGAACAGAATCATTACATGAGCTAGAGAAACAAATCACAAAGAACAAAGTGCCACATCATGATGTTGTGAACCCAACAGGAGACAATGCGCTATTCCCAGAAGAGTATCAAGTGGAAACAGACACTGGGTTGGTTAGATCCACAACAGCGCTATCTTTACAAAAATCAAGATCAAGACAACTTTCAAATCATAGTACAGATCATGATAAAGCAGGTGGAAGCCCTGATGAGAATAAGGATTTAGGTAATGGCCTGACTAAAGAGAAGCTGGACAAGGCTGTTGAAAGGAATAGACGGGCGCTAGCGAAACAGAAAAATGGGAAAGGATTCTTCCATAAGCTCAAGGGAATATTCACATGAGCTGAGGTTCTCAATAAGCCGCTATAAATATATTCTAGATACAAGTGATACAAATAATAAAAATCGTAGACAAGCTGTCTTTGTAATGCCTATTGTTAAAACGTGACCTCAAAGACCCCAGATTTTCTTAACTACGAAAAAGAAAAGGACTTTGAACGTATCCTTCTAAACAAACGGTGAACTTATTATTCTTGAGCCACCTCTTTCAGTCCATGCTGACAATTAAATCATGTGTATCCTACTGACCACGAATGCTAACAAGGACTATCCCTTTGTTCTTTTATCAAACAGGGATGAATACTTCAGAAGAGCCACCCAACAAGCTAGTTTCCATGAGTACAACCATACAAAAGTTTTATCACCATTAGATATGGCACGTAAGGATCATGGAACTTGGTTAGCCCTGAATCCCGAGAATCACAAGTTTTCTATATTGGTCAATTTCAGAGAAGGTATCAAAGATGTTATAAATCCAGTATCTCGAGGTGTTTTACCATTGGATTATGTTGTTTCCGATAGTGTTACGAGGAGTCAATTTTTGAATGAACTAAGTACTAATTATAATGACAGTGAGTTGTTAACAAAGATTGGAGGGTTTAACTTATTGTTTGGAGATTTGAAGAATAATTCATTTGATATTATTTCTAACAAGAATAACTCAGATTTCAAGATCTTTACTAGAAAGAATGAATATCATGGATTATCAAATTCTTCGTTTGATGAGCCTTGGGAAAAAGTTAAATCTGGTGAGCATCTTTTACAAAAATTGACTGAAGATTATAATAAGAATGACTTTATTGGGAAAGAACAATTTGTTGAACAATTATTTGACTTATTGTCGTTAAATACATTGGGAAACATTACTCAAGATTATCAAGGAAATTTTGAAAACATTAGAAATACTATCTTTGTTCCACCTTTAAAAGTCAGGGATTATAATAGAAATAATCTATTGGCTGGTGAATATTACGGTACAAGAACTCAAACTATTATTTTGGTTGATAAGTTTGGAAAAATATCATACATTGAAAGAAATCTACATTCTTCTGATGACTTGAATGAAACACCACAACTCCAATCATATGAGTTTGAAATGAAATGAAAACAAAACACTAACTTATACATATATATGAATCTAATGAATCTAATTATTAAAATACAATTCATTCAAAGCTTTTGTTGTAGCCTCTGCAAATTCTTCACTTTGTTTGACGCAAAAACTATGAACCATTTCATCACTATTTTCGACAAAAGCATTTTCGACACCCTCCATTCTTTCTGTAATCTCTTTTTGAGTCTCATTCGTTACCCAGTGATCAACATTACTGAAAAAGAACCATTTGGGTATTGTTGTTGTTTGTTTTAAAAATTCATTTTCAAAAAAATCCCAATCATTTTGAATTACATTCAATTCCTCTATAGCTAGTCCAATTGATTGTCTTATATGTTGAGGATTTGATATGAAGAGACTTGTTGATTCTAAAGCATGAGCTGGTGGGTTTCTCAATGTTTGTGATAACAAAAACCTAGTTATCCTTTCAGGAAGATAACCCAATAGGCTACTTAATTTGGCCAGTAGAATATTTAAATAGGGCAAGATCTTAATCAATGGATAAGCAGTTCCACCTTTTTCAGATTTATGAATATCAATTATCGTAGGAGTTATGAATCCAATGAATTTAAAATTCACTTTATCCAACAACTTCAAAACAATTCTTTCCACCATCCAAGAACCAACAGAATGACCCATTATCAACACATCACGATTAGCGCCAGCGCCATCACTTAAAAACTCTTCAATCACTGCAACTTTATGATCTATCTGACCTTGCAAATCAACAACCAAATCAAATTCATCACCATTAAAACCATCTGGAATCTGGTGACCAGCCTGAGCTATACCCAAGATTTCCAGAGTTTTGAACTGGGCTCCCAATAGTTTGAAATACGGAACGTAATAACTAATCACACCAGGGTTCCCAGGAATGAAAATTAGCAAAGGCCCATTGGCAGGACGGGCTCTAGGCAGCTGGTGATATACCGATGTTGGTAACTTGACACCAGCAAATGATTTAAGCATTTTCCAACCCACCAAATACTGAGCTTTGAGTCTAGTTCCACACTAAATTGTAAAAATTGGCTCTAAAACCAGCATCTGTCATTTCAGCCTGTGTCGCTCGCGTTTGGGCCTAGACTCGACGCATGTAAATTTTCAGTTTAAACAAATAACAAAAATATAGAGTTTTAGTTTCCTCTGAAGTTTGGGAAAACATTGTCTAGTTTAATTGAAAAACAAATACATTTGGAAAAGATTATTTGGTTGAATTCATTTACTCTTGATCATCCACAAGTGCTGTGAGGAAAAAAGAACAAACATGTCCGATGTGAGTACAATTCATTTCATTGGCATTTTGATGGGATCCACTGACAATAGGTAACCAGTACAAGAGAAGAAAAATCGATGAAAGCGGTGGTGGTGGTGGAAGCTTGATTGCGGCAAATAGAGCAGCTAAGGAACAACAACAACAACAAGAAAAAATCCTTCAATACCTTCAGAGAACTACTGCTCAAGATGGATTAAATGCGGCGGATAATGATGATGTTGTCATGGAACCTGAGGTTTATGATTTAAATTGGTTAGAGAATTTATCAAAGGAATTAAAGACAACCGTTCAACAGAATTCTGATGTTAGAATCAAGTATTCAAATGATCCATTGAAGTGAGTAGTATCTAGTTAAGATGGTGTTGAGAATGGCATACTAACACAATTGTGAACAGATTTTTGGACTCTGAAACTAAATTGAATGAAATTGTCAAACAAATATCAAATATCACTTTAGCTGAACTCCCCTTATACAATGATTTTATAAGACTAAGTGGTGAATCCTTATCACAAATCATCACACACCCTAATGGTGATATAATTAACCAATTTATAATAGTGTTCAATGATTTAATTGATCATGAATATGAACAAGATCAATCAATATTATTACAATTTATCAAGACACAAAACATCGTGAATTTCTTGCTGGAATACTTGAAAATTCTTATAGATCAAGATGATGAAGATTCAAAAGATGTACAAATTACAATATTAACTATTTTCAATGAATTGACCAACTATGAAGATGACGAACTTCGGAAACAATTGATTGAATTTGATCAACTTACTCAATTTTTCAATGATTCAGTACGTCAAATATCTACAGTTGAAGGGATTTCTTATTATGATGAACTTGTTACTGATTATTTATTCAAAATTGTTGATTGGGATAAACTACGGTTTGTTGCTAAACACGATTCTGCTATTGAAATTTTCCTAATACAATTATCACATTTTACCGAGATTCAACCTGAAGAAGGATCCACTCAAGAAAATTTCGTTGAATCCATCATCTCTATATTATCTATGGTTTTAACTTCAAAAGATGGTCGTTCAAAATTTCTTCAACTTGAAGGTTTTGAACTATTGTTGATTTTGATAAAGAATGGAGATTGGGGATTCAAAACATTTGTTAAACTATCCAATTATTTGATTGAATCTATTAATGATACTAATAACGTTGAGTTATCAGTATCCATAATTGAATCTAACTTCTTTTTAAATAATGTTTTCAAAATTTTAAAGCAAAATCATAAAGATCGTGATGAAATTTATCAAATATTGAAAATTTTGGTTAAATTGATAATTTTCTTACCGTTCAACTCTGATCAAAGAATAAGGTTGATCAATAAGTTGGTTAATAAGAACTTCAAGAGTTTAAATGTCTTGTTGAAAATTGAATCAAAGTATGATCAAAATGTTTCAAAATTAGATGTCAATTCAGAACAAACATATTCCTTTGATGACCAATATTTAGAAAAGATTGAAAATGGGCTAGATATTTTACAACAGATTAGTATATTCAAGTCATGGTTGTTGATAGAGGATGAGAAATTGAAGAATGATATGATTCATATGAAGCATTTCAATTTGGAGAAGTTGAAGAATATACTGAATGGTTATAAAGATGAATTAAAATTCAATATTGAAAACACTGAGGATGATGTTACCAAAAATGAGTTCTTTGAGTATATTAATATGATTAATGAGTTGCTAGCTAATCTATATACGTGAATGAGTGAAAAAAAAGTGTTTGTTGATAAATTTAAAGATTGTAAAACTTCCCTATCAGGCAACTGCTAAATCTGTCAAATTGCAGAATCAGCTTTCCCTTTTGGGCATTTTCAAGATTACGTTTTTCGCTTTCGGGTTTTCGTTTTCGCTAATTTTTAACAAATTTTTACACATCAGATTTGAAAATTGACACACACATTTTTCGAAGCAGCAGTTGATTGAACAGAATGATTATCAATCCTTAATTTTCAAGATACTATTCAATTCATAGACATTCACACATATACCTCTTGAACAAACCGAAATAACCGTCAATTAAGTACACAATACAACACATTTGAGGTCTAAGGAACCGGCTACATTCTTGAGTGAGATAAGATTTGAAAAGAGCTTGATCCCGGCTGCATTAATTGGCGACTAATTCCGTCTTGAAGGTATTAATATTTCAAGTACATTCGGTGATTATAGGTCAATTTTAATGGAGGAGGAATCTATTGTGACACAAAAATTATATTAATTAGTTTATTGCATGGTCTGAACCAAAATTTACATCATGAATTCCATGAAAAGGAATGGATTGCGAGTTTTCGTTGATCAAAATTCAAAAACTGAAGAATCAAGTAGTGATGATGGTGATGAACGTGGTACTCCAACCCAATTGAAAGAGGCTGCTAACATAGAAGAAGGTGTTGAAGTTCCTGAGCGTCAAGGACTGCTGCCCCATTGCCAGATATCAATGACGACTTAAATAGTCCAGTGTTTTTTGAAGATAGTAATAGTTCATCACATAGCAGGACACAATCATTGGAAAAAGTGATAACAATGACATCGTTACATAGAACAAGAACAAGTTCCTATAATAATAAGACCACAACACCAACACCATCAATTTTCAATACGCCCAAGGCTGATTTGCATCATGATTATACCCACACACCTTCGAGCTCAATAGTTAAATTAGAATCTGGATTGGTGACACCTGTTAGGGAAAGACTATTGGAGGAGGATGACATGGAGCACAATAGATTAGAATATTCACCAACAATAACAATTGATGAAAGGTTTGATGTTAAAGTGGATATACCTTCGGAAAAGGCATTACCGAGAACCACTGAGGATAAAATCAAATTCTTTGAAACTTTCCAAAAGAAAGAAGCTCAAGAATTTGATAAAACTTTGAAAAGTTTGAAAAAAGGTGGTTGGATAACTTCAAAAGATTTATCATCATTAGAAACTAAGAAACATAATCATTTCAAAAAATGGGAGATCAAAATCAAAGAGTTGAAGAATTCTCTAAGGCACAAGAAATTACAACAAGGTATCCATGGTACTCCTCCTATAAGTTCTGCTGCTAGTGGACCTGTTACACCTGGTGGTCATATTGATGATTTCAGCTATTTTAGTCCAAAAATAAAAAATGATGTTGAGAATTTTGAAGGTGATAGATCTCCAAACTTGCAAACTTTGGAACAACAGTTTTCAGTACTGGGTATAAGTCAGTGAAACCAAAGCAATACAAAACAGTATATCAGTGGAAATGAAAATCATAGAGTTCAATTTGGGAATATGCTGTCATTTATAAGCTTGAAATTTGGCGAGTTTCAACCCATCGTGTTTGGCGGTTGTAAAGGGAATTCTGATAAAATTTCAGTCAAGACAATCAAAGTCAAGGCAATCAAGATGAAAGTGAAAAGACTTCATTTCCCAATCAGAAGTAGAATCTGGAACATGAGTCCTTCACAATTTATATACCTACACTTTTCTAGACAACTTTAATTAGTCCCAGTTCCCTCGAAATTGTGACTATCAAGGTTCACAGTCACATAGGAGCAAGAAAGTTTAGCTCAGTTTTAAGGACCCTTCATGTTGCCAATTATTTTCAATAGCTTTCAAAGACATCCACTATAATTAAAAGCAATCTGTAATTTAATGTTGCGATATAGTTAATTCGAAGTAAATCCTTGTCATGTAGAATAACTTAACCTGGATACTGCACTGGGTGAAACATCTCGAATTACGCAATAATTTTGTATCACTTTACGAGCGCGTATACGCACAATGTAGTCTGCCTTTTAAAATCAAGATTAAATATTGTAATCAAGCTGTCTATAATTAATCCGCAGCTTGTTGACCACACAATATTGCCGGTATAGGTTAGCACAATGTAATATTTAATCGTGAGTAAAAGATCCGGAGAAGAACGATAAAGTCCTAGCTAGCATCTGGTCTCCCTCTGTGTCTCAGAATGCCCATGAGCTGGTGCTTCTTTGAAGTAAAGATCCTACTGGAAACTGAATTCTGGAGCGGCCTCCTAGGTAGGGTTCACTGAGGTAGGTACTTATTCTATTCAAAAGCTCAGAGAAGGACAGCTCACGCTTGAAGGTGGAATACATCATACCAATAACAGTTTGAGAAGACAAGAGACTTCTATGGACATATCAAGTTGAAGTCCCTGTATAATATTGGTTATCAGTAGTGCCATGATTTATATCTTGTGTAGATTCTAGGGACTAGCTGCCATGTTGTTAGCGATGAAGTTGAGTTAGTCCAACTCTAGAGCCGGGCATGTTATTAAAACCGAGAAGGACGTTAAAAATTTGATTCAAAGCAATCAGATAAGATCGAGAAGTACATTAAACAGGCAATCTGAGCCTCCTTATGCTACATCAATACTTTTGAACCACTAGTACACCTTTCATAACTTTTCTGAATGTACTGTTGGTTTCTTTTCTAGAAGCTCTCTATCTTGCACATCAAATTGATTCCCCTGGAGATTTCATGCAAGGAAGTTTTTTTTACCCAGTTCAAGAATTCCTCGCCAGTTGTCAAACAAGCTTCTGTGCAGCGGTTGCACTAAAATAAACTGTACAACAAAGGACGGACCAACAGAGATCGCAACTTGGAATAAAGATTCCATAAACATTTATAAACTATATATACCCTTCTGTTCTTTCACCAGCTCACAACTCACAAAAGCTTTCAGCTGCAGTTCCTGAAAATCTCACCTGCCAGCAGAAACAAATTTGGCGAAAAGAACGAAAAAATCAGCAGTCGACGGTGGAAACGTTTCTTTTTTTTGGACGCGAAAAGAAAATCACAACATTCAAAATCTCAATCTCGATAAAATATTTCAATAGCTGATCATAACGAAACGGTTGCAAAAACTTTCTTTTCCTTCTTTTCATCCCTCAACAGATATATTAAAGAGTTGATACCCTTCATTACCACAAGCTTTAAAGTTCAGCTCACTCGTTTTTGAGATTTGGTTAATTTAGCAAACCATTTCTGACGTGCTACATCAGTGTTGTTACGGACAGTTCCCCATAAATCGTTCAGAAAAGCATTCGAGAATTTCAACAAGCGTGATAATTTAATTGGAAACATTCCTGTTATCAACCAATTCTACTGCTGCTGCTATTACTCATTCACCTTCCAAAGTGATAACCAGACTTGTATATCATTTGATAGGTTCCATCCTTCCAACTGGTTACCATCATCATGCCTTCCAAGAACGTTCCTAGTTTGGAGAATCTGGTTAACCAATGTTGCGAAAATTATTATTCAAAATTAAATGAATCAGTGGCTGATGAGCTAAACATTTCAAAACAGAATAGTAAAGAAAGCCAAGACTCTGAAAGAGATAAATATTATTCATATTCCAAGTTTCAAGAGTTTATTAGCGCCTCACATTGTCAAGAGAATCTAAAATTCTTGATAGAGATTTATCATTATGAAAAAATTTGGAACAAAACTTTCAAAAGGCAATCATCAATATTGAAGTGTAAAGATGATGAAGCTATGAATTTCCCACCATCAAATTCAAGAAAGCAAAGTGTTGCTACAATCCGCACTATGAATTCAAGAAGATCAAATCGTCATCCATCAATCATGGAAGAAACCCCATTACAATTAATTTCACCAGTACCGTCAAATAAACAAGATGAACAAACCAGTTCATTATCCACAACAGAAGATGATCCAATATCTCCTGTAACGGCTCCTACCGAATCTGATCACGGTTTAAGCCATAATGATTTGGATAAGTTAGTTCAAGAACTATCACTACCCAAAATTTTAAAATCTGGAGATGACATTGATACAAATTCATTCTTAAATCAAGATCTTGCGAAGCATGGAGCTTATGAAACTCCAAGAACAAGAAGGTCAATTTCACAAGCTTCAACTTCACCTACTAAAAAATCTACAGAGATTTGGGATTCATTATTCAAGCCATCTTATATTTGTGAAAATGATGCAGAATGTGCATGCCATACTAAAAATCCAATAATTGATGATCATAGTGAAAATAGTGATGAATTTAATGAGGCTATTGAACAACAAGAAGTTTTAGAACATTTGAAAGAAGAATTAAGAGAGAAGTTTGAATTCATAATCAGCAATTATGTTGTTAACAATTCACCTGAACAAATCAATCTTCCAGATACAGTATATTCAAATCTTATGAAAGAATATGAAAATAACAAGATTTTATATCACTCACCATTAACTTTATTACCTTCCAAAAATGTTGTTCTACAACTATTAAGGGAAAACATTTATTATAATTTTTTGGTGGATCAAGAAAATTTGATTAATAAAGAAAATTCACATAAAATAATTAAAAAGATGGACGAAATGAAGCTATCTAACACACCATCATCATCAACACTTCCAGCTATACAAACAATCAATACAACAAAGTCCAAAGAACTTAAGGTTCAACCTCCAAAACCAATTTCAGTCCGTTCAAATTCCTCAGATGAATCATTGAAATCAAAAACGAACACTCCTATCTCAACAATCTCCAATTTCTTAAACAAATATCATATCAAAATCCATCACTCTAATTCATCATCTTCATTAGTGACACAATTAACCGATAATTCAAGTTCAAATTCTTCAAGCAGTCAAGCACCATCACCAATTTCAAAATCATTACCTAAAAAATCATCAACATTCTCATCATCAACATCGTTACCTGGAACACCATCAACATCCACATCCACATCTCGCTCAGATAAATTCCAGCATAAGCATTATTCACATAGCTCCAAGTATGTTAAAGGTCCTTGTGGTATAGAGCCCAACATGGCTGATTATGATCCACATCCTCCAACTGAAAAACCTCATCATCATGCTTGGGCAAGAATGACCTCAAAATTCAAGCATAAGAAATGAATAGCTAATATTGTTTTTTGCCCGTTATGATTATCTAATGTTCTCGTTTTGTTAATAGTTTTATCATGTATCTTGTACTCTTTTAATGATCAATAGATTGTTTTCACTCATAGAGGTTATAGTGTAGTTTCCTTATCTGGTGTATTTCCTATTTTGGTGATTTTTCTTTTTTATTGTAATGTTAACATGATTAATCAACTCCAAATGAATTATCTGTTCTCTTGAATTACAAATATGGTGTGACTCTGGCGTTGTTATTGCTTTGCCAATCCATATTCCCATCTTTTGTTCTCATTATTTGCAAATCTTCCCCTGCCAGCCATTTCATTTGTTCTAATTTGAAATTCGCGATAACAATTACAGGTTTTTTTTTGTGACAGAAAATTTGAGTAATCCACAGTTTATTTAAAGCACTCCTGTCATAAATGAACCCAAATAAAATCACAGGTTTCTTCCGAATATTCATCCATTGTTAATGAATTGCAACTACAAACGGTTTTAATATACCATAATGAGTGACATTGGGTGGCCAAAAGGTCAGGAATCCCTGGCGTCTGAGAGCTCCAGCTCTTCTTCAAACCGAACTCCACAAACTCCACCATCTGCAACTGCATCTGCTGCTACTATTATCTCTGATGAAGAGCTGAATTCAGGTCAACTAGCTGACAAAGGAACTGGAATTACTTCTTCAATTGTTGTTGATCCACCAGAAGATAATGAGTTAAGTTCTGAACAAAGTTTACCCTTATCACCACCTGCACACATTCTGAAGAGGTTGACTCCTTTGAAAAGAGTTAGAAATTCAAACACTAGCCCTTCTAGCTCTTCTGCTGTCTTTCCTGATTCTAATACAGGCTCACCTCCAAGACGGAAAACTAAAACTCATAAACCAAGAACTCTGAGTGCTACGGAAGTTGTGAATAAAGTCACAAGACTGCAAATTTCAGAATCTTTGAAGCGTGAAGAGAAAAAAGAGGCACTGAAACAGAAACTTGAAAAGGCATTGAAGAATAGAGAAGAAGTTAATAAGAAAAAGAGTGAAAATGCCAAAAAGTTTATAGAAAATTCAAGAATTTGGAATTCATTTTTGGAAACTCATGATGATTTTAAATTGCAGAATTCTGATGAAGAATTGGAAGTTGATGCTGGTGAACCTGCAAATGTCAACAATGAGTTCAGTGGTACACCTGCTGCTGGGTTAACATCCTTCTTGATCCGTATAGATGATGTTTTGAAGATTCAAAAATCTATTAGAGCACATTTCTTCAAATCCCAAGTCAACACAAAACCCCCTTTATTAAATGTTTTACAGTCAAGTGACGTTTTGAAAAAGTTGAATGAAACTTCCTTTGATGATGTTCGAGGTTTAATTCTAGAAGAAAGCTCAAAGAGCCTTATAAGGAATTTTTTACATTCAATTGGTGCCCCTTTGATTACACCTCTAGAGAATTCTACGCTGGTTAGTGAAACCATATTTTTATTAGCTATTTGTCTTCTTCATGTCAAGGTGAATTGTTCTAAATCAAATGAGTTTGATTCTTTGTTTAGGGCAAAACTAGGCGAGGATGCTAAAAAACATTATGAGGGATATCGCCATCCAACTTTCATGAGGTTGCACTATGATGATGATGAGTTTTCAAATTTCCTTATTGAAAAGCTAACAAATTGCTCAGAAAGACTCTTAAAATTTTTCAAAATTTTGATTGATCAAAGGAAAGTTGTTGATTTCAAGTATTATGACATGGATAGATTCAATTTCTTGAAGGCCTGGAGACAATATTTGGAATTGTTTTTGATTTTATCTGATGATCGTGATACAAAATTGTTGCATCTGTTGTTCAAAGCAAATGATGTTTTGGTGTCTTCACTTGCGATCCAAGAGCATATCAATGAAAATGAATATATTGGTTTTGATAATCATGAGTTGCAGAGGGTAGTTGGCTGTTTAACTGAAACGCTTTTGGATCAGAAGAAGGAAATTGTTGCCTCTGTGAAGTATTTATCTAAAGTGCAACCGCGTTGGGGAATTTCTTTTTCATATAAAGGACATCGATGGCTTACTAGAGGATTCACATTGGAACAGAAAAGATCGCAACTTTATGAAACATATATATTCTGGACCTCTTCTTCAGGCACTGCACTAAACATTATACCACCGGCTCTCCCAGGCATCACCACAAATGAGTGGAGAAGGTACTTGTTGTTAGGTGTTTACCGAAATTTAGACAACTGGGTTAAAAATTTAACAAAATATAGAACATTGGTCGCTCCTCGGACTCTTAGAAGTGGTTTCAGAAGATCATCATACCCATTTGCGGCTCAAATATCAAGTTCTAGACACACTAATGTGTGTTATAGACCATCTATTGAACATGTTAATTTTGCATTGAAGATTGAAGATGATTTCAATATTTTATTTGAAAAAATCATTATTTGTCGTGAGATAAAAGAAGATTTCAAACCAGTTGCATCCTTGATTGTAACAAAATCGTTAAAGTTTTTGCGGGACTTAAGTTGTTTATTGACAGATCATCATCAGCTTGAGTTGTTTTATGAATCACTTGCTCAAATTTTAGATTCAGTGAGGAAATTTATTCCTTGTGAGCTTGAGAATGAGATTCCATTTGAAACAATATCCAATGAAATTTATGACGATTATGGGAAGTTCGAAGTTTTCATTTATTCCTTTTGTGTGGTTTTGAAGACACTTGGTGCAGAAAAGTATACAGCTTATTCGAAATTTGGCATTTCCAAAGATTCATTGAATAAATTTGAGGTTTTGGCTAAAAGTTGTGAGCTGAAAGTTGATATTGAAAAAGTTGGTAATGGTGAACAATTTGATGTAATACTTTTAGCTTGGAGAGGCTTGATGATTGAAATGACTAGTATCTGGATACATCACTTCAAAACATCAAGAATTGCATTACACCGTAAAACATATGGGTTCATTGATAGATTTTATTTTTCAAAGTATATTTTGCATCCTGAGTTTGATTTGGATGTCTTGAGAAGAAATTGGAAATTTGAGGTTAGAAATACTTGTATCAGTCAATTCATTGAAGTTGAGTCTCCATTAAATCACTCAGTGACTTGTTTACGAGCAGATAAAAACAAAATGACTTGTGAGTTCATCATGGCCAAAATGTTTGATTTAATAAAGAATGGGTCTGAGAAATTGAGATTGCCTTTAACATTTGATGTTTGTCACCCTTTTATAATTGAACAAGTGAACAACTATAAGTTGATTCTTCAAGTTATATTTATCCAATTTGCAGTGGACTATTTCTTGGGTCATACACCCCTTGTTCTCACTGGTGAAGAAAACTTAAACAATGGTATCGATTATGACACAATGAACAAATCCATTATCAAACCAAATATTCCTAAGCTTGGCAGATCAATATTTAAGTATTTCAAAGATGAAGATGTTATCATAAACCCAAACTTTATGTTGGATGATTGTGATATTCAAAACATTTTGGAAATAATAAAGACCCATATTGAGGATAAAATTGCTAATGATCCAAGAACTAGAGATCTTTACTCGCACTCTGGAAATTCTTCAGATGGATATGATAAACTTGCAAGAAATAATTCAACTGAGAGTTCATTGGCGGGGGTTTTGAAAAAGATTAAATATTATCCATTCCTTGCAAAACAATGTAACACTGGTTTTTATTTGGGAGTATCACAACGATGGAAAGCTGAAGGTTTCAAAGGTATGGATGGGTATGTTGAAGGTGTAGAAAAAGAATTTCATGCGATGGCATTTGAAATGAGGAAGATTATACGAGTGAGTTGTTGTGTTTTTGGTGATTTGATTTATTGAGACACCAACATGGTTATGGGCTTATTGTCAAGTCTGGATGAAGAAGTTTTGAAGTTTTGGAGTTTAGAAACTTGCTGGTTGTTTATCATAGTTCACTCTTGTCAAGTTTTGGGTATAATCAAATGATGGAAAGGTTTGATTTGGTAATTCATAAAATAGGAATGAGTGAATGGTTTTAAGGAATATTTTTAATAAGGATCAGTCATCGTGCTCGATTAAATAATTTTATAATATCATGTTTAATCAACGAACTTCGTACGCGTAGATACTAGAGATTATCTATATAAAACCATTTAGATCGCTGAAGACACAAGCAGCTACTTTGAAATCATAGCCAACTTTCCAGTAGATTTGTACTCTGGAAGATTGCCTTCAATTGGTGCCTTAGTCTATTAATAACCATCTTTACATTTGAAGCACACTCGACTGATCATTGATTTTTGCCGAATCACTATTCCTACAAACGAATTACATCGACTCATAACACAAGCTCTCGAATTTGAGAAAGTACTGGTTGTGCTCTTTCATAAGCATATTATTTTATTATTTGAAGTATTTGAACCCTTTTATTACACCAAAGTTGATACTGGCTCGCTAGGTACAGTAAGCTCTAGGCTGACAATCGTTCTCTCTAGGCGGGAGAAGGGCCTGTCCGGGATCTGGAAATGCCGACAGGTTTTATTCCCGAACAGCGAAGTGAAGTTTGAAAAATTGTAGTTTTTATGTTCACAAGACAGTAATCTCTACAAGATTCAAAGATCTGTAAATGGATCATGAACTTCAAATCTCAAAATCGCATTCTTTATTTAAGCACACTAGGTGGCCTAGACTGACCAGAATTTAGTACCCATCGATCCTAGGTACACTGGTTAAATAAACTATATCATGGAAGCATGATTTGGCCAATTCAGACCCCTTCTAATTATAGACGAGGCAACCTCAAATTGTTTGCGGGAGTTTAAAGCTCTGAAACATTTGTACAACTGTTTACAAAAAGGAAGCAAACCAACAGCAAAGGAACGTACTACGTCTCACATCAACTTGGTTACATTAGTAGCATATCAAGGTCATACTTTGTGCTCCAGGCGCTTACCAAGATCAAATTCAACGATCAAAGTTCAAGAGATGACTTGTACAACCACGGGGACAGCTCTCGTAAACTTGATCCAGCTTAAATTAATTTATTATCTTGACTCATGCCAAGTTACAGCTTAACAACCAAATCTTCACAGAATCCAGCTTTACAATTGCAAATGTTATATTGGATCTGATTCAAAAACAGCACGGTTTAATGAATCTTAATTTAATACGTACATTTTATCACAGCTTTTGCGACAGAAGAAAGAGTACTACAGTGTCGCTTAGCTTTGTACAAGCTGTGCAAGAGTAACAAGTTGGAGTTTTTTTCAATAAATCATAGCTTGATTGCAACATAGATATAAGACATGCTAGTGCACATCTACATATGTAAATGAGCTTTCAGCTTAGACATTGCCGGCTGGATTTAGTCGGTTTTAATGGCTCTTAAACAGCTAGTTCCTTTATCTGATTGACTCTTTCACGATAATTTGCCAATTCATATAGAAAGTAAAGCATCATGTAGCTACCCAAAACAGTGGACGTCTTAGCTTGTGGTTGCTTCATCACCATATGTTACAAGTTTGATAGAAGGTGTCAACTCTATGTAGTGTGTGTAATACCTATTGATTCGCTCAGATGAAGTTCTGCAGCTCTCGTTATAAGCTTTAAGATTTTGAACAACAAGAGATGTAGTTATGATGATGATGTTGGCGGCAATAACAGACAATAGACGGGAACTGACAAAAACGAAAACTTGAAGTCCTGCTTCTTCACCAAATGGTCTTTTATCAGGCTTTTGTGATGAGGATCAATAGAACAAATGTGATCTTTCTTGAGTAAAATGTTTCTTTCAAAATGTTTTCAATTGTTCAAACTTTTCTTTCAAATCTTTGAATTTGAGAAGCCTAGGTGCAAACAAAATATGGCCTTTTCCTAGCACTTGACTGGCGATCCAACTAAAAAAAAAGGGGGACTGAAAGGCACAAACAGGCACTTGATCTTTAATGTGTTGTATTTGAAGAGGTTCTTGAGATACAAGTTTATCTTTTTTAATCAAATCTTTTCTCTGAAATGCACCACTTAAACCTGTACAGGTTTTTTTACGGGATTCCAAGTCTATATAAAAAATTTAAACCACCAAACTCGAAGCCTTTTTGAATTTACGGTGACTCGTGAGTCGTGACTGGCGCTGATTTAAAATTCGGCATTTGAGCAAGTCAAGTAGTACAAAATTAATGGGCTTATGAGTCGGTACATTGGGTTAAATTTTGAAACCAGGCAGCCTAGAAACACTTCTTTAAGTCAACCTGCGACAAACACACCAAGAATTACATAAAAGAGGGTTTTGTTGAGTAAAATAATTATACGAATTATTAAGACATTTAATTTTTACCAGGGCATTCGGTGTTTCAAAGTTACAGTTGACTCCGTGAAGAAAAAAAGAATCACAATAGGAGTTCTACTATACATGAGAGAAGTTATGACAACTTATAACTTGCCACATTCATATGTTACAACGAGTAGAATACCCTAGGCTGTAAAAGATGAAGGTGTTGTAGCCGTGTGGTTGGTTGTGGCGTATGAGCCTATAATCACAAGCTCTTGTTCCGTGGGATATGAACAAATTGATCTGTTCAGCGTGGGACTGAACGGATGCTGTTGCAACGTTCACCATCGACAAGGAAAGTTGAAACAGGTGTGCCTTGGGAAGGTGCCGAAGTACTTGTGAAAACAGAACCAGACAAGTTCAAGATTCAAGTTCAAGTAGATCACCATGAAAATTGTACAATGCTCAACTCAATGTCAGAATCTAACAGATCAACTCCAAACGCTCCCAAGAGACCAGTTGCTAGACATGCCTGTTTAGCGTGCAGAGAGAAAAAAATCAAGTGTGATGGTGAAATTGCTCCACAACCTGGTGAAAAAGCTGGTGAAGTCAAACATCAACGTTGTTCCAATTGTAAGCTGCTAAATATAGAGTGTGTGTTTGTGCGAAGTCTACGTGGTGGTAGAAGAAAGAAACCTCAGGATGGCAAAAGTACAGAAAGCTCAACTCCAGGTGGATCTACGCCGTCAGGGATCCCAAAAGCACCTTCATCAACTTCACAAAAACCTACAAGCATCAATTTACAGAATTTACAGAGTCTACAAAATGGTGGATTCCTTTCGCAAAGCCCAGCTGGCTCAATTGCTTATAGCATAGCTTCAAAATCTTCAACGGGCAAAAGTTTGGATCCACCTGCCAACATCATGTCCAATGTATCATCACCATACTTCAATAATGGGAACATGTCACCTCTTGTGACACCGGGATCTGAAAGTTCAGCCAATACATCCTCTACATTGCAAGAAAAGGTCCGTGCTCTACAGCGTGAAGCTGCCAGTATTCAATCTCAACTATGTGGAGAGACTCCAGAAACTCCATCAGGCTCATCAAGAGGTGCTTCTGATTATTATTCATTACCACCACCTCGCGGAGAAAACAACCAACACCAACAGCATTCATACCATCCTCATCATCCACCACCACCACCGCCTCAAGGTCCACATGGATTTCCACCTCCACCACCGTTGATGCATTCTCATCATTTCCCACCACCTCCTCCGCCTTTTGCTCATAATAGAGATCCAAATTATAGAGAGTGGGAAGATAGTTTCCATGGATCATCATTACCTCCACCTCCTCCACCACCTCATCATCATCACCACCATCATCATGCTGCTAGTCCATACGACCAACATCCACATTATCCTCCACCACCAGGTCCACACCCACCTCCTCCACCAGGACTCCAAGGAGAATCAACTTTACCTCCAACACATCGTTCAGAATATGGTTCAAGTCGTGGTAGTTATCCAGATGACAATGATGAATTTCAAAGGAAAAGAACATTTTCCAGCAGAGGATCAAAAGAGACACAAATAACAACTCCTGGTACCTCAATATCTAGTCATAATAACTCGCCAGGTGTTTTGAATGCTATTTCAGTATCTGACCAAGAGTTGGAATTGTTTGACTTGCCAAATTGGAAGACAACTTGTATCCTCATTGATTTGTATTATAGATATATTCATCCAAGTCGTCCTTTTTTACAACCAAAACATAGATTCGTGTGTCATTTGAATGTGAGGAAAGATGCATCATTATTACATGCTATGTTTTCTTCATCATGCCGTTTTGCAAGTCCACAAATGATTCCTAATCAAAACCTAAGAGATAGTCAACATTGGTATTTTCTTGCTGAGAAATTCTGGGATTTATTAGACTTGGAGTCATCTTTACAGGCCATGGTGTTATTATCGGGCTCATTGGGTCCTGGTGGCTATGTCCAACAGGCTATTGAGGGATCTGAAAGATTACTGAGGTTAATGAACTTTAATAAAGTTTTAACAACTTTACAAATAGATACTGATTATGAAAGTTATGCACAGGTTGCTACGAAAAGACAAATGTTATTGAGGGAAGATTTGTTGAGAACTATTTGGGGTAGCTGGAAGCTTAATGTGTTTCTGAGAATCAATAGAGGTTTCCCATTCAACCAAATATCCGATCAACTATTAGGTTTTGAACCAAATTTGCAATTCCCATCTTCAGATTCGGCTTATAATGTCAATTTATCCTTATTTGATACAAACGATAACATTAGCCCAAACTCATTAAAGTATAGAACTTGGAAAGATATTGAAGAAGAACTAAGACTGGCATCTACTAATTCTGCGGTTTACAAGAGTTTCAATGATGCTGATTTAGTTATCATGGCAATAAAAACCGTTGAGGATATTATGAACACTATTTGTCAAGGGAAATTAACATTAGGTGAAGTGGTATCGTGTAACTCAAAGATCAAATTGATTCAAGATATCACTAATAGTTCATTATATCAAATATCACATATCAAGAAGAAAATTCTTATATTGAACGTGTCCAAGATTTTTGGTCTATTTATTTTGGCAGTTGCAAAACTGGTTATTAATGTGACACAATGTGCTTCATTGCTATTGATCAAACCACATGAAACAAACTCAAATACAAATCCAGATGATGTTTTCAACTCATTATATAAACTTTCAGTTGATGATATTTTCCAAGCTTGTTTGAACACAAATGAAATCCAATTGCAGCATTTCATTGAAACATTTTTATCAGCTTTGGAAGGTGTTAAAATGCTTGAATTAGGTGAAGGTAAAATTCCACAGAATGATAATGCTGCTTTCCCAATGGATGTTGTTGCGGGCCCATTAAATTTCACCCCAGCTGGTGAAATTAATTCTTTAAGATCTCAAGAGAATTGGTGGTTAGATGCTATTGAAGAACCAGGGAAGGTATCTTCAGCCAGGGTTGCTTATGATGAAAGGTTTCCTGATGTTTGGTGTCAATATCCTGTTTTCTCAGTAGTGGTTGTTGCTAATTCGTTAACAATATTGGCGTCTTCTATCGTTTTGACTAAATTTATTTCCTTCAAAGAGAACAGAACAGATCCAACATCCACTTCAGGTATGAAAAAAGTTGATTTCATTGTTGGAAATAACCAAAAAAACGTTACGTTGGAATTGTCTGAAAGTGTTTATGCTATATTTGTTGAAAATTTCAATGTGGAAATATTAAAAGAGAAATTAAGACTATGCTCAAGATATGTCCAAGCACATGGAAGATTTTGGCCATATGTGGAAACTACAGCTAATCAATTGGAAACAATTATCAATTATATCGATGATGTTATTGCCAGAGTATGATAAGGTTAATGCATGTTTTACGAATTCTATATTGTAGTCATTTCTTATTAATTTATACCCTAATAGTTTTCATAACCAACAGTTTCTAATTTTTCAGCTTTTGTCAAAACTTCTTCTTCTTGTTTCAACAAATAGTTTTGCATTTCAGTATGGAATTGATCGTTAAAAGTACCCAAGATTCTAACAGCTAATAGAGCAGCATTTGTACTGTTGTTGATAGCAACGGTAGCAACTGGGATACCTCTAGGCATTTGAACAATAGAATGTAATGAATCAACACCATCTAAAGTAGAACCTTTAACTGGGACACCAATGACTGGTAGTGGGGTCATAGCAGCGACCATACCTGGTAAATGGGCAGCACCACCGGCACCTGCAATAATAACTTTCAATCCACGTTGAGATGCTTCAACGGCATATTTAGACATACGGTGAGGAGTTCTATGAGCAGAAACAATAGTAACTTCAAATGGAACACCAAATTTCTTCAAAATGTTAGCACCAACTGACATAACTGGTAAATCTGAATCTGAACCCATTATTATACCAACTAAAGGTTTTGGAGATTTACCTTTTTTATCATCATCAGACAATTCTAATTTTGGTGAGTTACCAATAATATATTCAAGACGACGTTCACTTTCTTTCATGTCACTTGTGACAATGTTGATATGACCCATTTTTCTTGCAAATCTTGTAGATTTACCATACAAGTAGACTGAAGCACCTGGAGTTTCTAAAGCACGTCTACAAGCTACTAGCTCACCATTTGGCTCTTTTGTTCCTAATACGTTCAACATGATGGCATTTGTATTTGTGGTTGATAATGATGTGAAGTTTTTAGGTAATGGTAAGTTAGCAACAGCTCTGATATGGGCTTCAAATTGTGAAGTAACACAAGCATCAATGGTATAATGACCTGAGTTGTGAGGTCTTGGGGCAATCTCGTTAATTAATAGTTCACCATTTGGTAAGTAGAACATTTCAACACCAAAGATACCAGCTCCTGGGAATGACTTGACTGCATTTTGTGCCAATATTTTAGCTTTCAATTGAATAGAATCTGGGACTCTAGCTGGAGCATAGACTAAATGACAAATATTGTTTTCATGAATGGTTTCAACGGTTGGGTATGAAAAGACTTCACCTTCAATTGAACGAACAACCATAACAGCTAATTCTTTTGTGAAAGGAGCCCATTTTTCAGCATACAATGGACGGTTATGTAAGGTTTTCAAAGCTTCTGGGATATCTTCTTTAGTTTTAACAACAAAATTACCACGGCCATCATAAGCCAATGTTCTGGATTTTAAAACAAATGGATAATCAAACTTTTCACCAACTTTCAATAATGATTCTTCAGTATTTTCAACATCAATTGATTCAGCAACTTGAATTCCATGATCTATCAAATGTAGTTTTTGTAAATATTTGTCTTGAATTAATTTAATAGTTTGAGGTAATGGGAAAACTTTGACATTTGAAGATTTAGCAATTCTTTCCAATGCATCAGCATCAACATGTTCGATTTCAACAGTTAAAACATCACATTTCGCAGCTAATTTGGCAATTCCTTCAGCATCAGCAAATGATCCATCAACATGCTCATCCAAAGCATTGATTTGTTTGGCTGGTGAGTTTGGAGCATCCAAAATAACAGTTTTAATGTTGAGACGATGAGCAGCTTCAACAAGCATACGGCCCAACTGACCACCACCTAAGATACCAATAGTAATATTTTCCATTCTTTTGAGTTGCTTTGAATACTTTTACCTTCAAAAGAGTAATAATACAAAAACACAGTAAAATTGATGCTTCAAAAACCTTTACAACATTTTTCTTAATCTAATCTCTATATTCAACTTGAATCAGAGTCAGAAAAAAAAATTATGTCACCAATGTTACGTCAGCAAAGAGATCACATGATATAACACGTGATTTGGGTTACATAATCACAGATCCAAACTGGATCAGGCAAAAAGTAAACAAAAACTCAAACACATACAAGAAATCTTGTACCGTAGCTTTTTGCTGAGTACATGAAGTCTTCGTGAAATTTACTAGTAAATCAGATATTGACACTTTGTTGCTCTATAGATACTTGATGGTTCTGGGGTATAACACAGCCAATATTCATTAAAATGTCAGCATCACCAAATATACAGGAAGAATATGAGGTTCTAGAGCTGATAGGAAGAGGTTCATTTGGTTGTGTGAGGAAAGTTAGAAGAGTTAGAGATGGTAGAGTATGTAAACATTCACACTGTTATCAAATAATTTTACTGACATCTGAGACAGCTACTAGTTAGAAAAGAGATCCCATATGGGCATATGAATCCAAAAGAGCGTACCCAACTGATTTCAGAATTTAGAATATTAAGTGAGCTCAATCATCCAAACATTGTCCAATATGTTCACCATGCACATATACCTGAGCAACATATGCTTTATCTATATATGGAATACTGTGATGGTGGTGATTTATCATTTATAATTAAAAATTACAGAAACTCAAATGAGTATTTACCAGAGGGAATAATATGGAATATCTTCACACAAATACTTATGGCCCTATATCGTTGTCATTATGGAGTGAATTCACCATTAGTCACAAACATTTATGAAGAGATGGAATGTCCAATAATCACTGATAATACAAGAGTTGTTATACATAGAGATATCAAGCCAGATAATATTTTTCTTTCAGATGGGAAATTTAAACTTGGTGATTTTGGTTTAGCAAAATCTTTAGAGCATGAAATTGAATTTGCCACAACATGTGTTGGTACTCCATATTATATGTCACCTGAAATTTTACTGGATAAACCTTATACACCATTGTGTGATATTTGGTCTTTAGGTTGTGTTATTTATGAATTATGTGCATTACATCCACCTTTCCAAGCTAAAACGCATCTTCAGTTGCAAAAGAAAATTCAAGATGGAGTCTACCCAGATATCCCAGAGCATTACAGTGCTTCTTTAAGAAGAATAATTAGTTACTGTATTCAAACTGATTTGAATCAAAGAGCTCCAACATTTGAATTGTTACAACATCTGAATTTCAAGATCCAAATGAAAGATTTACAACTAAACAATTATGAATTGAATTTGAAAAAGTTTGAAGAAGAATTAATGATGAAGGAAAATGAATTGATTAAAGCCAAACAATCTTTAAATGAAGAACTGGACTATCAAAGAAAACTTATTGAACAAGAAGTTGAGGAAATTCGTATTAATTATCAAAATGAGTTCCACTATGTTGTTGATAAAGAAGTTAAGGCAAGATTAAAACAAATGCAATCAGGTGTATCAACACCAAGACCAAAATCATCAATACCTTCCACTGCAAACACTCAATACCATTCTTATCATGCATCGCCATCTGATTTTTCAATGGGTATGTCACCAGGATCACCAGCAGTTCCAACAAAATTTATTAAAGGCCCAAGAGAATATGAGACGCCGGTACAGAATAGAAGACCATTAACTCAGTTATTAGATAATGATCCACCTATTAGTAAAAAATATACCAAACCTACAAATAATGGATATGCACCTCCAAAGACAAACAACTTGATAACTAAGAATGCAAAGTTATTTGAAAAGGCAAATATTATGGATTATGATAATGATGTTGGTTTACCTAGTCCATTTCAAAGAAGGTTTAATAATAACTGGATATAACCTTTATGGAATGAACAAAATGACAATCTCAATATAATTGAAAAAAAAACAAGGATAAGGAACAATATTTACAAAAGGATGGAGGTTTTAATTTTTATATTTATTCTCAAAAACAACACAAAATAAAAAAAATTTGGTACATATTATATGGTTTGGTGGTGTGTTTTTCTTTTTTTAATAATATACATGTTAATCAAAATAACGAATCTATTCCCATTTTTTAGCAGTCAATGCTTCATAAGCTTCAATATATTTAGCTCTTGATCTAGTAGCAATGTCTTCAGTCATACTAACACCTTCTTTACCATTTAATCCATTTGAAGTTAACCAATCTCTTAGGAATTGTTTATCATAAGAATCTTGACCTTTACCTAATTCATAAGTCTTTGCATTCCAAAATCTTGAAGAATCAGGAGTCAAGACTTCATCAACAAGAACTAATTCATTATCTTCAGTTAAACCAAATTCAAATTTAGTATCAGCAATGATTATACCTCTAGTCTTTGCATATTCTTTAGCTTTTGAATATAGTTCAATGGCTAATTTACCAATTTTGGTACATAATTCTTTACCCACAATTTGTTCAGCTTGTTCAATTGAAATGTTTTCATCATGTTCACCTTGTTCAGCTTTTGTTGATGGGGTAAAGATTGGAGTTGGGAATTCTTGAGATTCTTGTAAACCTTCTTCAACTTTAACACCATGAACGGTTCCTGATTTTTTATATTCTTTCCAAGCAGAACCTGTGATATAACCTCTAACGATGACTTCTAATGGGACTAGTTTATATTTATGAACTAATAAAGCACGATCTTGTAATTGAGATTTAAATTCAGGTTTTGATAATTCACTTGGTAAATTTTTGAAAATATCATCAGTTTTAATGATATGAGTCTTAGTGTAAGGACTTAGGAAATCAAACCAAAATTCTGATAATTTAGTTAATAGTTTACCCTTTTCAGGTATACCATTTTCCATTATAACATCATAAGCAGAAATTCTATCAGTTGCAACAAACAATAACGTTTCTGAATCAACTTCATAAATATCACGAACTTTACCACGTGCGATTAATGGTAAGATGCCATGTAGATCTGTAGTTGTAATGGACATTGTGTAGGAGGATTGGTGTGAGTATCAATGGATTGATAAATTATATCAAAGAGAGTACTTCAATGCTCATCTCTTTCTTAATCTTTTTGGTTTTTTTGATAATTAATCTGTCATTTTCCTGAAATTTTGACTCTATCGAGATTTTCAGAGTCAATTGCAACATCAAAGAAATCAAAACTGGAAAAAATGGCAACAAAACAAGGAAAAGAAGTTTAATGAAACGATGCTTTGATAATCTTCAAGTACTGCCCAATTATAATCAATACTCATATCACTCTTTTAATTTGTAGTTAGTTGCCAAAAATTGGCAAAAATATATTCAGTCACGTGATTTTTCCGCGAAACGTTCAAAAAAATGTTCCGATGCGGGGAGTCGAACCCCGGTCTGCTCGGTGAAAGCGAACCGTGCTAGCCGTTACACTACATCGGAGTGAACTTGAAGGTGTTTGGTTGTTGAAACACCCGGTCATAGAACATGTCGTGGCCTTACCAATAAAATATTGATTAATAACTTGATAATTTAGTATAGTGTGATATTATTTTTAGTTAGTATTTAGATTGATTGAGCTTCAAATTTTATTATTATGCTTTTAGATTTGTGAAATGCGTCAAATTGAGGGAATGCAAAAAATTTGAATATTTTTTACGTTAAATCGAAATTAATTTTTAAAAACTAAGGTTGTTAAACTTTTAAAATTTGGTCTTTCAAATTAATATCTAAGAATTTTAATCAAATATGAGTGTTTTTGGGTAGAAGAGAATTATCTATGGGCCCTATTAGTCAGAAAATATGTAGTTATTAGCAAATGTTGATATTATCACGAATTTATAATAAGTGGTTTGATTACATAATTAATTTGTAGGTGTAGCTTACATAACACTAGTCCTGATTTAAATTACTTGCATAAGCGATGATCTTCGAACAATCAATTTTGATCAACTGATCACAACAAGTGCAAAAGGGTTCCATCAGAAAAGGGGGAGATATGTGAAATGGTCATCCTTATGACTTTGGTTACTCTTTTGTTATTATTATTAGCCTTGTTCAGTTGTACTAATTGAGAGATTCAACCAGCCTTAAACGACTGACATGATTTTTATTGTAAATATTGACTTTCAAATTGCATAAAGTTTCCACCATTTTTAAATGTTCTTGTCTGAGGATTCTTGTCTGGAGGTCATTTACATCCTGATTTTCCCATTAATTCTTGATTTTCTTGATTATCTTTTCTACTCATTAAATGATCAATCTGATTAATCCCTTGATTGCTAAAGTAAATATTTGAACATGTGTTTTGTATCCAATTTAAGTTAACGCTATACTTTCATTTGATCTCAGTATTTTACACATTTGACATACAACATTTTGAAAAATTTGAAATTGAACAAGGTCTTACAAACAAAGTCTCAGGTCCCGTAAATAAGGTTTTTCGCTTAAATGGTTGACACAGTACCAAATTTAAAGTTAAGAGTAGGCTACAACTTAAATAATCATTTTAAATGTTTTCATTAAAAGAACTGATGAAACAATCAATCCTAAAGATATTCAAACTAGATAAAAAAAACCTTTAAACCCTTTTGAAGTTAAAACTGGTATAAGTCTAAAAGGAACAAAAAAATAGATAATGCCATGAAATAAAAAACCCTTTAATGTAGAATTAACCGAAAAAACAATAAAACCATGAATAATAGATGATGATAGAATAAAAAAAAAGAAAAACCTGAATAGATAAAAACCGAAATTAATTAATTAAAATTGAAGTTGCTAAATCACTTAGAATAGATAAGCAACAGCAGCAATCAAACCAGCGATTGAACCACCAATAGCTTTTTGTAAAGAGCCAGCACCATTTGAACTTTGAATTTCAACAGAAGCTGGACCAGAACTTGAACCTGGGACAGTAGCTGAAGTTTGTAAAGTGGTTGAAGAACCAGCTGGAGCTTGAGTGGTGGTTCCACTTGGAGCTTGGGAAGTACCGTGTGAAGGAGCTGGAGCTGGAGATGTCCCTTCA
>NW_017567111.1:420354-523060 GCF_001661255.1 Hansenula anomala
AGGATTCTTGTCTGGAGGTCATTTACATCCTGATTTTCCCATTAATTCTTGATTTTCTTGATTATCTTTTCTACTCATTAAATGATCAATCTGATTAATCCCTTGATTGCTAAAGTAAATATTTGAACATGTGTTTTGTATCCAATTTAAGTTAACGCTATACTTTCATTTGATCTCAGTATTTTACACATTTGACATACAACATTTTGAAAAATTTGAAATTGAACAAGGTCTTACAAACAAAGTCTCAGGTCCCGTAAATAAGGTTTTTCGCTTAAATGGTTGACACAGTACCAAATTTAAAGTTAAGAGTAGGCTACAACTTAAATAATCATTTTAAATGTTTTCATTAAAAGAACTGATGAAACAATCAATCCTAAAGATATTCAAACTAGATAAAAAAAACCTTTAAACCCTTTTGAAGTTAAAACTGGTATAAGTCTAAAAGGAACAAAAAAATAGATAATGCCATGAAATAAAAAACCCTTTAATGTAGAATTAACCGAAAAAACAATAAAACCATGAATAATAGATGATGATAGAATAAAAAAAAAAGAAAAACCTGAATAGATAAAAACCGAAATTAATTAATTAAAATTGAAGTTGCTAAATCACTTAGAATAGATAAGCAACAGCAGCAATCAAACCAGCGATTGAACCACCAATAGCTTTTTGTAAAGAGCCAGCACCATTTGAACTTTGAATTTCAACAGAAGCTGGACCAGAACTTGAACCTGGGACAGTAGCTGAAGTTTGTAAAGTGGTTGAAGAACCAGCTGGAGCTTGAGTGGTGGTTCCACTTGGAGCTTGGGAAGTACCGTGTGAAGGAGCTGGAGCTGGAGATGTCCCTTCAGTAGTGCCTTGAGATGGGGCAGTTGATGGAGCAGTAGTTCCAGTTGGAGCAGCTGGGGTACCTGGAGTACCTGGGGTATTTGTAACAACAGTATGAGTTGGAACAGTACATGGACAATCAGTAATAGTTAAAGTTGTTGCTCCAGTAGCTGTATAGGTTTTACCATTTGTAACAATTGTAGTAGCTTCTGGACAATAAGTTGTAAATTCAGTGACAACAGTGTCTTTGGAGATAGTTGTAGTGTGACCTGGTTCTTCATGACCTGATTCAGAAGGAGCAGCAGTTGTTTCTTCTGGAGGAATTGAACCTGAAGTGGTGATTGTTGTTTTAATTGAACATGGACAATCAGTAATGGTTAAAGTTGTGGCATGGTCAACAGTAATGGTCTTGTTATTGGTGACAATTGTGGTTGGGTATGGACAATAGGTGGTGAATTCAGTAACAACTGTATCTTTAGTGATTGTGGTAACATCAACAGCTTCACTACTTGAAGCAGCAGAGGAAGTTGTGTTTAAATATTGAGCTAAAGCGACTGATGAGAAAGCTGATAAGATGGTTAAGAATTTCATTGTGAGCGAGTGAATGAAAATTGATTGATAGTTGAATAAATAATTGAAGGCATGGTTAATGGAAAGTTTCAAGGGTATTTATACCCATAATCTCGATGGTGAGTTTCTCTTGAGTTTCTCTATTTTTAACAGCTTTTTTCCTTTTGATGTAGGAATATGTTTGCCATACTAAAAACAAGACACCAATTTGCAACTCATTTCATTCCCAAAAGGGCAGTTGGACTATTCTTTGGGAAACTCTTGGAAGGGAATTGCTATAATTAAACCAGTTACGCGAGACACAATTAGTTAAAATTAGTTGGCTTGTGCCTTTGCCTGAACAAGGCGTATTTGGGATATCCAGCATCTAATTCAATTTAACAGACAGCACCATATTCACCTTATTCCTTATTCCTTAACTAACCACTAATTCATTACTTAGATGACCCACTGATTACCTGTGAATCCTGTTTATCACTTCCTGCCTATAATTAGAAGACGATGGAAATCGAAATCCACCTCATTAAACAGGAGTGCAACAACCGGTTTTAGATCAACATCTGAAAACTTTTTCATGGGGTTTTAACCGAAAGGAACACCAGAGGCATCTCTACGTAATAGAGTATGAATTACTCATTGATTATTTGATTTTGTACAGTGTGTGCACCTTGTAACACCAACGTAATATATATGTACCTAATTAAAAAACATCCGTGTCTCTGGCTATTATTATGTAGTTCTTATGACCAATCACATTTTATGACGGGCTCTAGTTCTTGTCTAAATCTATTTGGCAGCAGCAGCAGCAGCTTGTGCCCTTTTAGCCATTATCTTACCACAGTGTTTCAACACCAATGGATTCAAAAGTGCATTAACAACAACCCAAACAACTAATAACCCATAATATAAACCCAATTGTCCCTTCCATATATCCAAAAATATAACTTTTGTAATTTCATTTGAAGAATGAATTGGCATCATATAACCATATCTATAAAAATGACTAGTTAAAGCCATTGGACTAAAACTTGGTGAAACATTCAAAATAACCCATGAAATTAACCAAAATCCAACAAATGGTGGGTTATATGTAAAAATCAACATTGCCATATTTTCACTAGCACCACCAACTGCAGACATTGTTAAATAAGTTGAAAACCAATAAACAACAAACCCAGCTTTACCAAATGCCACTGTGAAATCAATTTGGAAAATTGCTGAAACTGCACCAATGAATAATGACAAGACCAGATAACTGAGCTGATTTCCCAAAAATCTATAAAGAATATATTGAGGCATTTTCAAATGTGGTAATAAAATCTTGTGAGTCTCCACAAAGAAGTTGAAAAGGAAAAATGAAATAATGATTAAATAAATTAATCCAACCTGTAATGGAGCTAATAATGTGTTGTTTGTATATGGACGATAATCATTGAATATGAAATTTGGTGGTGTGGTAATTGATTCACTATTAATTAAATTCAATTTTTCATCTTGAGTTAAATTTGAAATCAATTGTTGAGCAACAGGTGCATAATTTGATTGGAACGCTTCCTCCAATTGTTGGAAAGGTGTAACAACATAAGGTTTCATATTTGTTATATCTCTTGCAGATTCATAAATAAATTCCACTGCTGGTCTTTTATCAACTTGTGCATTCTTATAAGATTGATATTGATTATAAGTTGCATTTGGATAAATATGAACAGCACTCCAATATTTTCTATGATGAACTTTTTCCAATAATTTTTCACTTATATTTTCACCTCTTGTAAATAAACCATCTTGATAAATTTCATCACCTTGATAAATTCTCCAACCGGCTCTTGAATTAAATTGAGCACTGCGCATCAAATTAGTCAATTCTTGTCCAATTAATCCATCAATATCACCAACTCTTGTATCCTCCACAATGACTAAACTTGTTAAGTTCTTTAAATGAGATTCACGATCATATAAAGCACCCCAATAAATCGAAAAAACAACAATAACTAATGAACATAAATAAAACCAAATTTTCAAATAGTTTAACAATAATTTAAATCTTAAATGAGAAATATTTGGATGGAAAACCCAACTCTTTCCTTTGGAGGACCACCTGGCCCGCCTGGACCTGGACCGCCGCCTTGAACTTGTTGTTCTTGTTGAGCTGATGCTCCACCAGTATTAGCCTTTTCATCATTTGAACTTGAACTTTCCAATCTTTGATTCTCTTCATCATTTTGTTGATGAGATCTTGAATAACTTAGACTTAATTCATCCATCCCATATAATTTATTACCAACTTCTTCACGACTTGGTAAATAACTAGCGGGACCTTGATACTCCTCAGATTGAATATTATTATTACCACTCATTATGATTCCTGTAAACACTCTGAAACTTCAATAACCATATAATAAACTCTTCATTAAATGAATACCATCATCATCTGTAGTTTATATATATTATTTTCTTCTTGATGACAATTACAAATTCTCATTCAAAAGAGTGTTTTTTAACTTGTTTTTCTCGGGAAGCAACGCATTTTCTCGGGCGAGAAGCTCCGAAAAGGGGAAAAGGCGCCGAAAAGCGAGTGTTAGGTAAGTTATTAGCTAATAATCCTCATATTAAATCAATTCTAATAAGTAAACTAGTTTAAACCGTTGATTAATAATGATAATGCGATGGAAATAAAGGAACAGAAGGAATAGAACGTCTCTATCTCTGTAGATTGACTTTGACGTTTGGTGGACCCTGGGACTAACTCAAGTCGGCCGAGATACGGCTTTTCGTGGACACAGCTACAAAGTGTATGAATTACAAATTCAATCAATTATACATCTCTTTAATAACCTTTGCCCATTGTTCAATACCCTTTTGGATTTCATCTTTGGTCAAATAACTAATACTCAATCTAACACTACGCTTACCCCAATGTCTAATATCTCCCACAACTTCAAAATTATCACCATTTGCCAATACGATATTTTCATCATTTTTCAATTTTTGACAAATTTCCCCAACATCATAATTTGAAGGTAATGTAACCCAAATGAAATAACCACCATTGAAGCCTGTAGCTTTTGTACCAGATGGTAATAGATCCTTGATCAATTTTTGTAATAAATGTGCCCTTTCTGAATAAACCCTTCTAAATGAATTTATAACTTTTTCAATATCACCATTTTGTAAAATTGTACCGACAACCATTGAATTTAATTGAGATGGAGTACCACCACTAACATTAGCACCACCTTGACTTAATTGATGAACTAATTTCTCATTAACACTTTCTTGATATCCAAATCTTAAACCCGGTGCGATTAGTTTAGAAAAAGTACTATTTATAATAGTGTTACCATATTCATTTCCATACGAATCACGATCTAAATGTGTTAATCTTGGTAATGGCTGGGGTAAAACTTCTAAAGATTGTTCATAATCTAATAAATCATAAACATCATCAGTTATGATCAACATATCATATTTACGAGCCAATTCAATTAATTTTAATCTTGTCTCTAAATCATATGTTTCACCACCTGGATTTGAAAAAGTTGGAATACAATATAAAACAAATTTATAAATCTTCTTTGGGACACCCTGAGGATTATTAATCAATTTCAAATCTTCATCATTTGAATCACTGCCATTAAATTGTTTTAATTTCGATTCTAATTGAACAAGATCAACACCACCAGGGATTTCATCAATACCAGTCATCTTACCACCAAACCCAGCATCAATAAACGTTTCATTGATCAAGAAATAAGTAGGCGTGATTAAAAAAGCTTGCTTTGTATAATTTGTATGAGGTAAAGTAGTTTGAGTTAAGATATTCATAATACCATAACTTGAACCCGCAGTCAAATTGATAAAATCATGAGTTGTTGGTGATTTTGGCTTGAACGTTGAATTGGAGAATTTGGCAACTTCATCACGAACCCAAATAGCACCAGCATCTGAGCCATAAGTTAATGGATGTCTATTTTGTGGATCAAGATCATAATCTCTTTTGGCTGTTAGTAGAGAAGTTGTGGCATTGACGATGGTGGAGTTGGGCAGTAGAGACTCTGTTGGATGGCCCTTGAAGAAGTTGATGGACATGGCTTATGGTCTATCTTGATACTCTTTATTGGTTATTCCTTTTCTTTATTCAAATTCTTCAGTTGTTCAATTTCTCGAGACTTTTCATTATCAAAATGCTCCCGATTCGACAGGACTCTGCGGCAGTCGCGAATTATCAGCTTCGCGAATGGGAACTGTGGCTGAATTGGATAGAGAATAGGTAATAGAGAATAGATAATAGATATAATAGTAAATAGTAAATGAATAAGTAAGTAATAGATAAAGAATATATCAGAGTCACTTCTATAACACCATATAAACTGCTGTAATCCTATCCAAATAATGCCCTTTATCTTCCCTCTCGGTGCAATCACCGTTAACGCCCCAAACTCCACAAAGGCACTAAAAAAATTCAAACCCAACGAGACAAATTGATTATCAACTTCACCATTAACTCCAACATCAACACTAGAACAGAACAACTAGAATATAGATAGAACCAGCTTAAAGGAACTAACCAACGAATCCATTATACCCTTAGAAAACGAGAACCTATATCAACAAGTTTATACAATTAAATCAACACCATATTTCATTCGCCACCAATGTCAGAAGACCAACCAACCCCAATCCAACTAAACATTTATGACTTATCACAAGGGCTAGCTGCCCAACTATCATTACCATTGATAGGGATTCATCTAAAGGCCATTTACCACACTTCGATAACGGTATACAACACTGAATATTTCTTCAATTCTCAAGGTATTATGCAAGTTGTACCATTAACTTCACATTTTGGTAAACCGATAGAAATTAGATCAATGGGTGAAACTTTTATACCTCAAGAGATATTTCAAGAATTTTTACAAAATTTAGATAATTTTAAACCGGGACTTTATGAATTGTTTGAAAATAATTGTAATGATTTCACCAAGATTTGTTTAGAGTTCTTGAATGATGGTATATTGGATGAAGAAATTAGTGGGATGAGTATGAAAGTTTTGAAAAGTGAAAAAGGTGAAGCTCTAAGAAATTTGATGATGGGGTTCATGCCATAAACTACTACATTGATTTCATATATACACGATGTTTATTTTAATCTATTTTATATTTCAAATGTTGTGTTGTATTGTACTCTTTACATTTAATCTCCAATTTGGAAAACAAATTAGGTCTAATCTTGAATTCAACTTCTGATCTTTCTAATATCTTGAAAATATAAAACCAATAATCACTTTCTAAAAAAGTTGAAACAACTAAATCCAATGTTTTCCTTTGAGCAAATTTCAAATCTCTTGATTCTATCAATTCATAAATCTCTTTTAAAGCATCTTGATCAGAGGTTATATCAGCTCCATGAATCAATTGTAATATGGTATTTTCATTAATATATGGTTGTACAATAGGGGTTTCATCAATCAACCTTAATGCACAAGATATTTCACCTTCTTCACAAAATTTGGCAATAACAAGATTCAACATAAATTTCTTCAAATTATCTTGTGATGATGTCATTTTCCTTAGCATCAAAGTCCTTGTCGAATCAACAAATTCAACACTAATAAGTGATTTTAAAAAGGGATAATCAACAACTTCTAATTCTTTTGAACCATCATTACATGATTCAATATATGACCATGCCTTGTTAAAATTCTTTGTTTTAGCATAACCTTCAGCTATACTTTTATCAATTCTTTCCATAAATTCAGGAAGGAAAGATCCTTTATTTGATGCAATTTGCCTTATATTGAATAGATGTTGCATGTGACCACTCTCTGCAAGACATTCAGCCAGTCTAACTAATGTCCCATTCTCAATATAAGTTCTCTGTAATATATGATTTTGAAACTTGGAGACAACTTTGAATTCACCCATTTCAACAGCCTTGGAAAGAAATATGGAAAGTGTACGAGGATATACAACTCTTCTATGTTTCATTGCCTGTTCTAAAACATTTCCAGCTTTTTCAACTTGATTAACAAAACATAAATGTTGAATTGTAATTTCCACTGTGGTGAACCGTATTTTACCCAAATTTTCTAAAGTTTCCATAACTAATTGATATGCATCATCATATTTCTTCAATTTCAACAACATTGCCACCAAGACATGTTTATTAAACCCACCATCAAATTCAACAAGACCTTGAGACATTCTATCAATCGTATAGTCATTAGCATATTCTAAAAAAATCTTGATCAATTTGGTTTGGATTTCCTTAGGGACACTTGAATGCTTGGATAGTTTATGCACCATAAGGATTAATCCATCTAGAATATCACGATTATTAATATCTTTTAATTCAACAGATTCTAATACATTTTGTAAAAAAAACCGATTTTTAGAACTTGGAACTATTGAACTCAACACATTAGCTGCAATGATTGATATTTCCTCCTTGGGGAGCCTTGAAGCAAGATTTGTGAATATTATTGGTGGTTCTGGATCTTTAGGATTATGAATTTTGGAGTATAATGTATTGACTTGACTTTGAATATCAACTTGATGTGATTGGTTGGTTGATTGGAACCGTATAAATTGGGAGCTGAATTGGCAAATAGAGAAACTGGGTATTCTTCGACACACTGAGCTATGCCGTATCACCAGCATCTTAACTAGTAATTAAACAGCCTGGAAAATAGTGAATTCTGATTTCGTTTCCAATATTCAAATTCTTTGATGTCGTGAACTTTTTTTTTATGGGTTGAGTATTACATAATCACTGGCTATTTTTTTTTTTTTCTATCAACGACGTTTTTGAAAAACAGAAGCTGGATTTTGAATGGGTATAAATCAATTCAATTTGAAGGATCAAGATTCAAAGAACAGACGAGTTTGGAGAGATGTTGAGATCTTCAATACTACGCAGCTCCAAAGCTGTAAGTTAACATCTCTTTTCTTGGCTGAGTTCCCAATACTAACCCATCATTTATAGGTGCGCATACAGCCTTTATTCTTAGGTGCCAGACTAAATCCAGTAAATTCAAGATTCAATATACAAAATGTAAGATATAACTCCAGTTCTTCTGCTCAGCAAGCAGCAACTGAAATACAAAAAAGTTTACCTTCATTTGATCAAGCTGCTGAAGTTGTTTCAGGGACAGGCTCTCAAATAATTGGTGAAGCTTCTCAACATATTGGTTATTTACAATCCATTGGGTTAGCAAAATCTTGGTGGTGGCCTCCAGATTTAATTCAACACGTTTTAGAAATCGTTCATGTTTATACTGGTCTACCATGGTGGGCCACTATTGCTTTAACAACAATCTCTGTTCGTGCTTGTATGTTCCCGTTATATGTTAAATCCTCAGATGTTATGGCCAGAAATGCAAAGATTAAACCAAAATTAGATGATCTTCAAGCACAACTATACTCAGCTGCTGATATGGCTGAAAGTCAATTGGTTATGATGAAACGTAAAAAATTATTACAAGAACATGGTATTAAAAATCGTTATTTGATGGCTCCAATCTTACAATTACCAATTGCTATTGGGTTCTTTGCAGGTTTACGTGGTATGGCTAATGCTAATGTCGATGGATTCCAAAATGGTGGTATCTTGTGGTTTCAAGATCTAACTGCTGCTGATCCTTATTTAGGCTTGCAATGTTTATCAGCTGCTGTTATTATGGGGTTCATGAGAGCTGGTGGTGAAACTGGTGCTCAAGTTTGGACTCCCCAAGTTAAGAAAATCTTAACCTATTTACCACTAATCTCCATTCCAGCTACAATGTCATTATCAAGTGGTGTTATCTTATATTTCTTTGTTAATGGGTTATTTTCCGTTTTCCAAAGTTATATATTGAAAAATAAATCATTTAGAAAATATATGAATCTTGCTGAAATTGCTCCACCAAAACCTGTTGATCCATCACAACCTCAAAAAGGTATAAGGGAAACATTCAAGGAGCATTTTGAAAAAACAAGAAAGCAAGCTGAAAAAAAAGCTGAAACTAAAGCTAGAGAGGATAAATTAAAAGAATTAGCAGATCAAAAGAGAAAAAATGCTGAAATTAAAATTGTTAGAAGAGGCAAGAAATGAATAAAGAGAATAATGTCTTGTAAATATGATATTTATATATAAATTTGTCGGTATGTTGTATAATAACGAGCCACATACCCATTAATTAAAAAAAAAGTACATAAAGTGTATTCAGTATTGTAGAATAAGTACAAAACTGGCATGAAAATCGTCATTAAGAATAATTATTATATTAAAATCAAACAAAAACACAAAACGAATAACAAATTGAACACATAAAAACACACACACACACACACTTTATAATTTATAAAACACACATAGACTTATTCAGCTGCTGTGAAGACAGTACTGTCATCATTATATTGTTCATTGAACACAGCTTCTGGATTCTTGATTAATGATTGTAAAATTGTCTGTAAAGCACCAAGATCAGTACCCATACTAGCACCAATGTTATCATTGTTTATAAAACTCATTGAAAAGACAATTGCCAAATTAACTGCATCCATTCTATTGTTTTCAGAATGTTGAATAACTTTGCTTAAATGTTCAAATAATCTCTTCAACAAATGATAATTATGAACTGGTAATTGACGAACTAATGATTTCATATTTTCCACCAAATCACCTTGTTTAGTAGCTAAAACAAACTCTGGTAATAATTCTGAAGTTAAAAGACTTTCTGGTAATTCACGTAAATATGATTTAAAACAACCAGCTAAAGTGTTAATTTCAAACCAACGATCATCTTCTAAAGTGAAATCACCACCTTCATCAAATGCTTGCTTTAACAAGTTGATACTACCAACAGAACCAGGGATTCTATATAACCCAGTTTCATCAAGTCCTCTAACTTCAATTTCTTGTAATAATCTTTCAACAATTCTTGGAATCAAACTACCTTCACGTTCACAAACATCTGCAATTGGGACACCAAACACTTTTGAACTTGTTAAACCTTGAGCATCTTTCGATAAATAGGTGTACCTCTTTGATAAATTTAATGCACTAATCCAACTTTGAGCTTCTGCATTGTTTAATGCTTGGAAACAATAATCTTCACCATTTTCACCAACAACTTTGAAAAAACCTTCAATATTTGAATGAACAAATAGTGGTTTTGTATTGAATAACTTGATTTGTTGATATGGTTTAGAATGTTTACCACTAAGATCAACACTATTAACATCAGGTAATTCATCTGGATGAACCACTCTATCAGGGCCTGACCAATTACTACCAACACTTATGGAAAATGGACGGACAGATTTCAATAAGCCACCAAGTCTTTTACCCATACTTGAACCAGAACCTTTTGAAGGGGATGAACTTTGACGCGGTTTACGTAATGAGCTTTGATCATTGTATTGAGGAACATCACGTTGAATAGTTGTTGAAGCTCTTGAAGCTTGTGATAATAGTTGAGTTCTTTTGATATCTCTTTCTTGATTTTCCAAAACTTCTCTTTTCTTCAAATCACGTTTAATTTTTTCTTGTTCAGATGCAATTAATCCTCCTAAGAATTTAGCCTTTTGATCATTCTTTGGATATTCTTTATTTTCCCTTGAGGCGAATTCTTTCACTTGTTTGTGATCAACAGTCGGATAATGTGCCAACTTGAATAAGAAGGAAAACTCATCTCTGATTTGGTCACTTTCAGAACCACTTTGAGCAAATGTGTTTTGGAAATTTGCATTCATATCAACAATATTTGTGATACAATTGTAAGTGAAACGACGTTTATCAAAGTTGATTAGTTTAGAATTTTCAATTGACATATTTGGAACAAAACATGAAATTTCCAATAATCTTTCAACAAACCAACCAACACAAGGCGTCAAAGCACCTTTCAAACTTTTGTTTAAATGTTCGATTTCAAACTTTGGCAACAATTGAACCAAATCATCCCAATTATCTGCAGTTGATGATGAGTTTAATGTTAACGCTGAATAAATCCAACTTTTGGAAAAAGATCTTGATTCTGGGGAAACAATAGCTTGTGTAATTGCAGTTTCAATGAATGATGGGACATGTGGTGAAACTTTACCGATATCACTATCCTCCAATTTTTCACTACCATTGAAAAGATCCACTGAACCATTTCTTAATCTTGAAATTGCCAACACTTGAAGTATTGAAATCATTCTTGAAGTACGAATGTCTCTTGAAATATTGGTATCAGAAATTTGTAACTTGAAATATTTCTCCAAGTTTGAATGAACATCAAATAGTATCTTTACTGGTGGAGGAAATTTATTCAAGATCTTGTCATCCATATTGTCACCATACAAACTTTTGATCCATGTGAAGACATTCAAGATTTCCAAATCATCTTCACTAGTAGAATCAGTGCCTTTAAACTTGAATAAACTGGTTAATGATTTACCAGTTTGAATTTCCAACAGTTGAAACACAGAGATCCAATCAGAAATGCTAACAGAACTGAACAAGTCATTGATAAACCAATCTAGTTTTTCAACAAACAATTCCGCTTCTTCAAAATCACTTGGTAATTTCGGAAAACTAATAGAACCAAAGTTCTTTTGATCAGTGTTTGGTAAATGTTTTGGGAAAACATCTAATGGTCTATAACATTTCTTGATATAGTTCTTTCTGATTTTTTTGTATAACGAAGACAAAACTTCATAGATTTCAGTCAGCTCATTTTTGGATTCAGAATATTCATATCTGCTCAAGACTCCTTTCCATTCCACAATTATTTCATTATCAATGATTTTCAAAATATCAACAAAAATCTTTTTGACTTGCAAATCATCTGTAAAATCAGCATAATACTCATTAACCAAAATTGATAAGGCTTCCAAGATACCCAATTGAATCTTACCAACAAATTTCCAATTCAAGTTTTCATCATCAGAGGCAACTTGACTGTACCAATCCGGGAACACTTTTTGTTCACCATGTAAATCACCTTCTGTATTTAATTTAGCAATAGACACAGCACCTGATTTAGCACCAATGAATCTTTTACCTAAATTTTCCAATAACATAGAAGTAGTTGCAAATGATTTGTAAGTTGCAAAAAAAGTTGAGGTGAAAACACCATTATTCATATTCAATTTTAGAAATTGATTATCCAACAAGTTTGATTTTTCCAAATAAGAATCAATATCTTTTTGGTTAATTTTTTTAGAGAAAACATTTGATGTCAATACCAAAATATCAATCAATTTTTCAAAAGTACCAGCTTTCAAAACGACGTTTAATGGTTTAATCAAAGAGTTCAATAAGTTGGAGTTGTCCAAAATTGCAAAGACATCGTTTGCTTCTTCTTCTGTTTGACTTAGATCCAAATGACCAGATACTCTGTTTGAAGGAGTATTTGAGTTTGAAAGTTGACTCAAACGGTTATTGGAAATTTGACTTAATCTCTTGGACGAAGGATTTTCCAGAACAACACTTGCAGGTCTTGAACTTTTCCATTCATCACCATTATTCAGTGATTTGAAAATTAAATCATCATCAATATGGAAAACATCAGAACCAATGTTAAAAATATCACGAACAGATTTCAAGAAAACATGCTGTTTCGAAGAAGGAATCTTGGAGTTCAAAACATAACTGTGTAAATCAACATCATTAACACCTGTAACTTTTTGGAAGCTTGAATCATCTTCCTCAGACTGTGTATCATTTGGTTTAGCAGCGAACCCACCAGCACCAATAAGAACAGATTGATCAAATAACTTGTAATTTGGCAAAACTTCAGTAAACAAGGTTGGTAAATAGGAGCCTGTGATTAATGGTGTTCTTGAATTGTAATGTAATTTGTGGTATTGGCCAATTGTGTTAGCTTCTATTGACAAACTCAATTCCATGATTGATTCTTGAGTTAATGGAGGGAGTTGAACATGGTTAGTTAACAAGTTGTACAATTGTTTGGTCAGCTCTTGGTTCTCATTGAAAGTTTGATTCTTGAATTGATCGTTATCTTGTTCAACATTTGATAAATACTCATCCCACCTGCTAAAAGAAACTTTAACTCTTTGAACCCTCTTCTCACATTGTTTTAAAGTGGAGTTTTCAATATATTTAACAGTCAAATCACCAAAGTAAGGAACAACATCATGTTTAGAATATGAGATACCAAGCCCCTGTGGTGCAATGACATGATAAGAAGATCTATGGCTTGCTTCACTTATCATTGTTCTTCTATCCAATTCAAAAACAACTGGTGCCCATTCTGTGGATATAGTTTTCAAATAATGTTCATCAACAAGAGACCAAGTTTTCTTCAATCTCAAAATCGGCATTGAGCAAATAACAGTAGCTATAGCTAGCCAACTCACCATATCACCAATTTTATCGAAAAAGCAGCCTAATTCAATCCACTTAGACAAGATTCTTGATCTTTTAAACTCTGAGTTTTTGGATTCATTATCACCGAATAAATGATTAACTAATAATCTCCCCAAGTAATGAACATTGTTTGTTGAGTTGAAAATCAACGGGTTATATCTTGAATAGGACAGGTTTTCCAATTCATACAACAATGAGGCATCTGTTTTTGGGTTCCAAACTTTATTAAATTTCAAGTCAATGGCATTGATTTGCTTTGCTAGTAGTTCTGAATCCAATTTTAGGAAGTCATCAACATTTGTTAAATTCAAAGATCCATTTGGTTGATATTGTTGATTTTTGAAAAAGGTCAAATTCTTCATTTCACCTTCTTTTGATGAAACCAAACTTTGTAATTGTTTTGCCAATTCATCATTATGAATGGATATTGTCTCTTTTAGTTTTATAACCAATTCTTTCAAATCATCATCTAATAGCATACCTGGGAACGAATCACAAATCGTAGTGATTACCAAAGCCATTCTTTGAGTAATAGCATGATCTGTATTCGAAGAAACAACAACTTTATTTTTTGATTGTCTTTGTGAGGAGAATGATATCCCATATTCAATAAAATATCTCAAACTTGCCTTGACATCACCAAATAATGGCAAAATAACTAACAGATTGTATGACAACTTATCATCATTCAAGGTATTGAACAATATCGTGTGACAGATACTCTCTAGAGTTCCAGAGATTATTGAATTTGCTGAATTGAGTTGTAAATCTGGGTGTGGGTAAACTTCAGAAAGATATTTCAACTTGATTCTAAAGTTTTTAGTGGTGGCTGATGAGTTTGATGTATTAGCGGAAGAGATTGAATTAGATGAAGAAGATGCCGATGATGAATGAAGATTTGAAGATGATGATTTGGTATCGGCTTTCATGTTCAATCTTGATGAAGCCGTCGATAGCCTTTTTTGTCGCACACTAGTAGATGGCGTTGATGAGCTGGCTGATTCCAAAGATGTAGGACACGCACTATGATCAAAAGCTTTAATATTAACGTCCGCTGGAACTTTGTATAATGATAAAACAGGACCTTTCAATTGAGCCTTGTAGATTCTCCAACTGTCAGAGTTGACATTTGTCCAATTGTTAACATGGTTCCCTTTGTTTAACCAACCAGTTTTGATTTCTGTTGAATCATAAGTATCATAATTGAATGGTCTTGAAGATGAAGATGAAGTATTTGTGTGATTCAATTTGAATGAGCTTGATGGATGGATACTTTGAGATATTGATTCACCGTCATTTTGGGTCAATGTATTCATTGAGGAAGAATTAACAATTGATTCAGCAGCAGCAGTACTGGAGTGTAGTGTTGAATTGATAGATGTTGTTGATCCAGAAATTGTCAAGTTTCCAATATGGTGAGCTCCATTGAACCCATGATCTTTATCTATTGAAGCTCTAGTTTCTGAATCCAAATTTGTATGCAAGGAGCTTGAAGAACCGCCAAACTTTTGATCAGATCTTATATAAGGCTGATTGTATTGTTTTGATTCTTCATCAATATTTCTCAACTCTGAAACGTCTCTATCAGTAGTTTGGTGACGGATTGACTGTTTAGTATTCGACTTCTCTTGAGCAACGCTATTACGCTTGCTCCTCGAACCCCACCTCATCTATGAAATGGTACGATCTGGAGGACAATAGTTAGTATTCAATATAATCTTCAAAAGATATTTATCCAAGGAGATGAAGGATTAGTGAAAACTTTTTGAAAGAACGCGTTTTGATCGCGTTATAATGTGATACCTGTTCTTCTGTGACCTGGTATGTGAGTCCTTGGAATGGGAAAAAAATTCAATCAGAACCCTGGAACCGTGCAAGCAGTAGACCAATACCTTACTGATTCTTGAATCACTTTGAGAGTGGCTGTTATTGTAAAGAATACTGTTTCTGGGTGATGATGTTGTTGTAGGTATGTCAAATTCCAATAAATGTCACACGTATACGCACTCAACCAAGAATGTAGCCTCAAATGCTTCCACAACGATTCTGTTCCTCTCTCCTTGGACAAGACAGGCCCTCTAGCCAATGTAATTGACACTTACCGTCAAATTGCCAGGCTTTTGTGCTTTGGTAAGACCCTGGGTGTCGTGATTGTTCTGATCTGTACTGTCACAGCTTGCAATTTTCTTCTTGATCCAAAGTGTATTCTGAAAATTCCAAACGATTCACCGCGATCAAGAGTCGCGAAAAACCTGTAATCACCCGGAAATGCCTCACTATAAGGACGATCAAACACAATTAGGTACTGTTGGAGGGCTTTGGGAGGATGAAAATGGCGTGGCTCGTGGAGGATTAGTACAGTTTAGCTAGCCATTCAGTGCTTGATGTTTCGATGCGTGGAAAGTTTTACATGTGGAAACGGATCAAGTTGGGCATGGGTTTTTGAGGCCATGTTGAGAACCAACTTTCCAAACCATCAACTCACACAGTCACTGCAAGGTTCTGACGAAGGTGCATCGAGGCAAGATGGACTAAGATGAACTACTGTTGTGAAGACTGACAAGTGTGTACAAGTGTCTTTGTAAGGATAATAGGTTTTGTTGAACATGGTTTGGACTCTGGACTCGGAAGCATAACTGGGTATCCAAATGCTAGATCAAATCAACTTAAGTTGAACCCATGCTATAGAAAGCTTGTATCTCCCTCGAAGATAAAAGAGCTGACACATTTGAGTGTAGATAATTATTTTCGAAGCAGTAACCATCTGTACAGATGAAATTGTTTGAAGCTTCGCTAAACATTAGGTCTTGCTTCAATCTTTTAACACGGCCTGCTGGCAGTATAAAGAAAAATTTTCCAGTTGACGTTATGTTAGTACTAATTCACTAGATATTTTAATGCTTTGTGCTCCGTGACTATTTAACTAGCAGTCAAACCAAGGATATACAACATACCTGATAATTTATAAAGAAATTGTCCTCCAGAATACTTTCGCATAGACGAGGGCTCACATGAGAATCATGATTTTTTCCTAATTGGGAAAACCTTCTATCAAGAATAATAGCCAGACATCGACTTCAGGGATCAGTATGTGTAACCGAAGGTTAACAGGTTACTTCTAGCCAAGTGCTTTAGTACTTGGTTCTTGTAATATATTCCAATTCATGTCATATTTCTTTAAACAGACCTAGTACCGGCTTGAAGATAAAAGCTAAAAGATATTACAAAAGTTCAAATGCCTTAAAACACCATGAGTAATGTAATTCCAAAAAGTAAATTTTGTCTAACATTGAATAAATAATACACCTATAAACTTAATTTTGCCAATTGTAAAACTGCATCTTTTGTCTTTGCACCACCAATGAAACCAGCAGCATGAATGAAAACACAACCTTCAACACCTGTTTCTTTACTTAAAGCTTCATCTCTTAAACCTCTCCATTTTTCAGGTAATGGTTTTCTGTTTTCGAAACTTGAACTTGTGATTGGAACGGTGGAAATTCTCCAATTTTTACCAGAATCCTCAAATAAAACATACAAGATTTCACCTTGTTTTGAATTAGCTTTTTCAATTTCATACAAATGTTCTTTCCATGGTGCAAATTGTTTCAAGACTAATATTTTACCTGATTCATGAACTTCAAATCTTTCTTTAAAAGCTTCTTCAACAACTTGTTTAGCTGGTAACCATGACAAACCATAATTTTTAACAACATTAACAAAAGCATTACCCATCAATTCTGAGGCAATTAAGAATTGTCTATCGAAAACATCATCAGTTTGTTCAGCATTCCAGTGTGGGTTTAAACTTGAAACTAATGATGGTAATGTTATGTTTCTATCGTTAAATTTAGCCTTTTCAGTAACATTGTCATATTTTGAAATACCATTATCATTAGCATCGATAGATTCAATGAATTCTTTGTAAACTTTATCGTATAAAAGATCCAAAATTGAAGATTCTTTGCTTGAAATAATTTCACTGATTATTTCTTTACCAAAATGTTTATAAACTAAACCAGCAGAACTTAATTTTGTCTTGTACTCTGAATTGAAAGTTTCTTCAAAGCCTCTTTGATGATGATCAAAGAATTTAACACCATCGTATTTACCACTAACATCAACAACGATATCAGAAGTTTCCCATTGAGCAGGATCTCTTGAACGAACTAGTGAAGAGTTTTGGAAACGAGGTAATAATTTCAACATGTAAACAGCTAATGATTCATCAGCGTGGAATGAACCACTATGGGTACAGATTCTTAAGATAGGAGATGCCATTGATTCGTCGGTCTTTTGCTTCTTTAGTTCAGGTGACATCGATTAAATGCGTTGCTCTTGATGAAGTACTCTAATTCTTTATTGAAGTTTACCAAAAAAAATTTCTACTTAAACTTGGTTTTCGCGATTATTATGTCAGCGATGAGTTTATTTAAGACACGGGAAGTGATGACAGTCGCGATTTTGACAAATGAAGAGAATTGTATTGGCTAACAGATTGAGTGGTGTGTTGAATGTTCCAATTTATCTCAAAGACTCTTCTATTTTCTGATGATTTAACTATACAGATGTCACTTCCTTTATAAAAGGTCACGTAGGCCCATTTGCAGGATACTTTGGAGAAGCTTTGGGTTTAGGACAGCTCCAATACAAACCGCCTTATTTGGCCCATGAGGATCACGTGGAAGATTTGAGATCGAGATTGAAAACCTCAGAGAAGGATTAAATCCTATAGCCTATTGTTGGTTGGAATCACGACTAAATCACCCACATATTACTAAAGAGTACCTTTATAATGACGGTGGACGGAATAGATAAACACAGGAGAAACAGCAGGGCCAGAAGAAACTCTGTTGTTCAAAGAATTGCTCTAAATATACCTCAAAGTGAAGTATGTATTTCGTGTCCATAATTATGAAATCAAAACATTGAGAAAACTAACCATTGAAGAGTCATTTGACTATATCTCGTCCTCATGAGTTAAAACTTCAAAGATCCAAATCATTTGGCCATTCAGATAAATCAGATCATCACACTTATGATAAAAGGGATCTATTGTTCCCATACACCCAAGATGAAAAACAACATTTGATCAAAGAGTATATTGATTCTTACGATTATAATGTACTTCTATCAACTGAAGATGAAAAGGAGATTGAAGATCAAGAATTTTCAAAATATGATGCATTCTTAGAGACTTGCAAATTTAGAAAACACAATTATGATGGATTGATAAACAAATCATCAGATATTATTCAAATATTAAGTGATTTGACTGTCAAGTATGATACTGTCACCAAAGAAACTTATGAGTTCCAAGAACAATCAGACAAATTGATCAATGAGTATAACACCTACTTGAAATTGAATGATGAAGTAAAAGATTATTTGCATTATTTTGAATTATTAGATACATTCACTAGAAGATTAAACAATCCAAGTCCCAACATTGTTAGAAAAAGCTCATTCAAAAGGATGCTTTCTCAGCTAGATGAATGTATTGGGTTCATTAATGAACATAAAGATTTCAAAGATTATGAACTATATAATCTTAGATTCAAACAATGTCTAGTCCGTGCATTAACATTAATTAGAAATTATGTTGTCAATAATCTAAAAACAATTAGAGATGACTTAACAACCAAGATATCTGCAACAAAAATCAATTCAGTGACACAAGACGCATTGATATACACCAGGTTTGGATCTGACTCCGAGTTCTTATATGATGTTGTTGCAGACTTGGTGAATAGGGCTGATAATAATGATGAATTGGAAGGATTATTATCTGATTGTTTTAATTTCTACTTTGGTATAAGAACAAGATTGATCCAACCAAAGATTTGGGAACATTTGAAGCTATCAGTTGATGATAAAAAGACTCTAGTTCAGTTTTCACAAGGGAATATTTCATTTTTCACCAAAATTTTCCGTGATGAATTTGAATTGTTCCACAAAATCTTCCCAAGAGATTCTAAAGATGCCTTGCTGCATTGGTTCCAACAAATATCTGAACCCTTAAATGATACATTAAGAAAAAGCATATTGAGAGAATCTTCAATCAGCTCATTATGTGAACTAGCCACATTATTAGATAAATATTATGAATATGACGAAGAGGAAGAAGAACAATTTGAAGCCAATAACCTGTCAACTTTTAATGATTACGATAAACCTCGTTTTGAAAATGTTGATCTAGGAGAAGTTTTCCATCCAATATTACAAGATGTTCAATCAAGATTAGTCTTTAGAGCCCAAGTTTATGTTGATGAAAACATTGTTAGATACAGACCAACGAATAAGGATTTCCAAATTGGCCATAGAAGAAAATCAGAAGTGGCTCAAGATGACCAAGATCCTGACGTTTCAATGTCCAATAGTAAAAACACCCTCAAGGATTGTTATTCACCATTGAGTAAAGGTATTTCATTACTATCCAAGATGTATCAATTGGTGAGCTCCTCAGTCTTTGATGATATGGCACATAATATTGTTCATGATTGTATTATTTCATTGAGACAAGCATATAATGTTGGGAAACCAACAATAGGGAAATTAGATTCTGAATTATTTTATTTGAAAAATTTGCTCATGTTGAGAAGTCAAATTCAAAACTTTGATATCGAATATGTTAGTAATGAAACATTTCTTGATTTTTCAGGGATTGGTGATATAATTAATAAGATTAGAAATGGTTCAAGTGTTTTCAATGATGGTGGAATTTTGGAATTAGTCCGAGAATCTGTACCAAAAGTGGTTAATAATATGATTGATGCAAGAACTGAATTACAAACAGAGTTAAGAAATATTGTTCATGAGTTCACAGAAGATGCAGTTGAACAGATTATTGAACCAATATCCAAGGCAAATCCTGAAACCGCAGAGCAAGATTCAATGAAGTTGAAAGATAATATAGAGGCTTCATTTCCTAGGTTGAAAAGTGAAATTGAAATCTTTATTGATAATAGAGAAATTGTTACATCATTAATTGATGGTATTCAGGTATGTATATTTTTACCTCTTTTTTGGGGCCCTGAACTAACTAACCAACTTTTAGGAACTTGTTATTCAAAATTATGAGAAATACTATAGTTCAATAATTTCAAACACATCTCAGGATATAATTGAAGTTGATACATTGATTGCAGTGATTGGTGAAATTGTTGGAAAGATGTATGAAAATGAACCCGAACAAGATTTGGAAATTGAAAATTTGAATCTTGATGATAATGATCATGATCAAGAGGATGATTTGAATGTATCATCATGAACGTAACAATAAAATGAATTCTCTAGTAAGAAATCACTATGTAGATTATGAACCTGCTTCTTCATCATCTAATGGATTATATGTATTTTTTGCCAACATTCTGTTTAGTTCTGCTTTGACAAAGTCGACCTTCTTTTGATCAATCAGTAAATGAGTATCATCTAGCTCCTGAAAGACATGGAATGTTAGATAAAACTTTATAAATCCAGCATGTTTTCCAACTTACTTGAATAACAATATCATGAGAATCAGAATCAATCTTAATAATTAGAGCCCTGATTGAGGGATCACATTCAACGAGAACACCTTGCATAGCTCATTAGTAAATGTTCCGAAGCTGTACATAAAGTGTAGCACTCACCTTTGATAGCTCTAGGCATATTTTTGCTGCTGGGAAATGACAAAACAGTGTTGTTTGGATTTAGAAGCTCATCTTTAAAAATGGTCGTTGATACATCTCGAATTCAAGATTATGTAAGGAAATTCTTAAAACGCCAACTTACTAGTTGATTGAACATCTTTGAACGTACATTAATCCAAAGTTTATTGTAGAAGTATAGTCAAAAAAGTTGATTCAGTATATTTCAGAGTCGAACAATTTCAATGGTGATATTTATTTATAATAATCTCGCAAAACAAGCTACCCCCTTATTTTTGTGTAATGTTCGCCTCCTATCAGCGAACGGGCGCAACAACGAAACTGATAAATCATGAAATATCAGTACTTATAGAACATTAAAATTGAAATCGAATATAATAGCGTTAAATCTCGCCTATTTCTGCACAGAATGCACCCAACTTAAAGCATTTTGACCAAAAATTGACCACATAATATACTAATTTATATCTGAGGGTGATGAAATGGGCTCTCTTCTAAGCGCGAATATTTGAATGAACTAATTCTCAAAACATCAATTCATGAACTGGTTGATGCATTATAGGTCGTCATGGGCTTTTTAAGATAATATGAGCTTCCAAACCTAGCTTATAAGATGGATCTGACTACTGCATAATAACCAAGTCATTCATTTTATTTATTCAGTATGTTACATAAACTCATAGTTGTAATGTGTGCTATCTATTTTAAGTTGATTAATCCATATTTTGCCTTATTCACTTAGTTCATCTTGATAAGAAAGATGGAGTGATGCTGCTCAAGAACCCACCAGAAACACGACCAAAAACATCGGAAGCAATACTATTAGCTTTACCAAACTTGTCACATTTTGTGAAAGCCAAAGCATTAGTCATTGTTAATGCAACTGCAATAATCACGAGGATTAATGAAAGGAATTCAAACTTCAAAACTGCAAACACAGCTAATGCAATCCAGAAAGCTGGTGAGGCATAAAGTAATATCCAAAACACTTTTGAATCGATTGGGTTGATATATCTTGAAGGGTCTGAAGTTTCAAACACCCATATACTTTCCCCATTATCATCTGTTTCATTCCACCAACGAAGACCAACTAATAATCTTCCACTAATGTTTTTAACGTTCCAAAAATCAGCAGCTAAAAGTAATATCACTGAGATGAAAAAGAATATACTTGTTGTGAAGTTAGTATATGTGTCATCCAATCACACTGAATATACTCACAAGTTCTTTGTGAATAAAAGACCCAAGAGGTAGGCAACCAATGAACCTAAATGTTGTTAGTTTTCTGAGATGAATTGGATGATTACTTGGAACTTACCTATTCTGAATCCCAAGAAGAAGATCAAGGCTATTGGATGTGAAGATTCCGATAGTCTTTGGAATAATGTACGACTCTCAGGGGGTGGGCCTGCAATACCTGTTGTTTCTGACTATACCCGACCAACAATTAGCAATTTCTCCTTTTATGAACAGATTCAAATCGACATACCATTTCCTCCAATTGCTTTCTCTCTCGATAAGTTTCTAGAACGACTTTAACCAATTGTTATTACAAGTGTCAAATGCCAATTTCTGAGGAATTCGCGAATGCCTAACCTGGTGTTTGGATGTGCAGCTATACGGATTACGGTAGAGCCCACACCCATCACCTGACCAGATTCGCAGGCTAGACAATAGCATAAGTCAGAAGAGTCAATTGCAGCCATTATTGGCTCTAATAGAGCGTATACAAACCGTTGCAACTAACACCGCTCAGCTTGACTACGCCTTACCACTGAAGCCGTTATACCAGATCACACCGCTGCTATCAGTGTACACAGTCATAGTTTCGGATTAACTAGTTGTTCCAGAGAGTCAAGTCTCAATACCTCCCACATCTATTGAATCATTTATTTTGAAATATTATAAGGCGCATCCCAACAGCATCCATCAAGCTCTTACAACCGTGAGGCAGCATATTTGATTGATTCAGAAAAAATAATTTCATGGTCTGTGCTGAGTTACTTCAAGCTTGAATCAAGTTATAAATCACATCAATAAGTCACCTTTTTTCAATCACCTTTACTCAACCCATAATTCACCATCACAGCCATCCATAATGGGTTATTCAATAAAGCAAAAGATAGATATCTGTCTGATGGCGGAGTCCAATCCGGACATGACACAAGCTGATTTGGCAACTTGGGCTAAAAAGCATTATGGTAGTTCAAAACCTCCTTCACAAACAACAATCTCAAGAATTTTATCCAAGAAAGATGAACTGATTGCATTAAAAGAACATGAGTTCAAACTGATTAGAAGAAGAAGATTATCAAATCCGTTATTGAGGAAAGTTCTTCTGGAATGGATATCTCAATGTGTTTGGAATAACATTCCAATAACAGCACCAATCATTATGAGTTCCGCTTCAAATTTTTGGAATCATTTACCTGATAATTTAAGAGAAGGTAGTGGTGAATTTTCATATAAATGGTGTTCACAATTTTTATCAAAAGTCAATATAAATTTGAACAACATTGAGAAAGAACTATATAAAAGATTGAAGATTTGGACATTTGAAGAAAGATCAATATTACAAAACTTATTAACTGGAGTTGATTTGAAAAAAGTCTTCACACTGGATGAGATATTCTTGAGTTATGACCTACCATTGGATAAATCTTGTTATGATGATACTTCAGATTTCCTAACATGTATGTTATGTGTTAATGCCGATGGTTCTGAGAAATTAGATCCTTTAATCATTGGTCGTTATGAAAACTATCCTTCATTTGAAAACAAATCCTCCATAAAAGCAGCCACAAAACATGGTGTTAGTTATCATAGCAATAGGATGAAATGGTTAACTTCTACAGTTTTCTATGATTGGTTAGCTGTTTTGGATAAAAGATTAGCTTTACAAGGGAAAGATATCATCATTATTTTAAATGACTCAGCATCTCATCGTGTTATAAATATTAAACTACAAAGAATCAGATTATTATTCACATCTTCAAGCTCAAATTTCTTACCAATGAATTGGGGTATTGCTAATGATTTCAGATTAACTTTTAGAATTGTACAATATAAAAGATTACTAGAGAAGCAAAAGAAGAAAAAAGGTCAATTATTAACAAAGGAAGAAATGAGATTTTCAATTGTTGATGTTTTTGATTTGATCAAGAAATCTTGGGATGTTATACCAAATTCAAGAATAAAGTCCGCTTGGAAACAAAGTGGGATTTTACCAAAATCAGCGACTGATACTTTTGAAAGACAAGGGATGTTTGATGACAGTTTAGAGATACAACTCTTCCATTTAATCAATCAATTAAACGTTAAAGAACAGTGGGATGTATTATCCTTATTGGATTTGACAGTGGAGCAAAAAATTAATAAATCATTCCTTTCAAATGAAGAAATCATTCAAAGTTGTGTTGTTGATAATTATGATGATTTTGATCACACAGATGGTGAACCTAAAAGAGCTCCATTTTCACATACTTTAGGTCAAGGTTTACAAAGATTACAGCGTATTGGTCAAATGCATTTAGTTGCTAATCAGTTAAATTTTGAAGATGATTACATGGACTTAAACCCAGATGATTTTGATCTTGACCATCTACATTTTGATGATAGTTCAATACCAAACAATTTCAACTTTGATTATAACAATAACCAACAAGTCAATCAATCAATCAACGAACAAGTGGATAACCATTTATTCGAACACAGTTTACCTTTGGGACATAATGGAAGACAACTATCATTAGATTCAACAGGATCAAGCACACACCAACCATTCAGCCGTCTTGAGAATTTCAGAGAATCTACACATGTTAGTCCTGTTGATTCATTAGGACTTTCACCAGGTATTGATCCAGCTGTTTCAAATGCAATGTCTGAACAGTTCCACTCAGGAGTCCCTGTAAATAATAATAATAATAGCTCCAATGTGGACATTACACCAAATCAAAAACTATTAATAATTGTGAATTTTTTGAAGTTATTGGAGGTGGATAATGATCTGAAAGTTTCTAGTGAAACGGTGGATGAACTCAAGCTTCTGTATTATCAACAACTGAATAAAGCTAGAGAACAACAACAACGTTTGAATGATTGAGAGTTCAGGCTTCAATATTGGTTAATCAATAATGTGCTTTTTTTTGACAAAAAGCATCTAATCTATTTATTTGATTTATTTTGTTCTGGTTTTTCCTTTTGGTTTTTATGGATAAAGAATATTTAATGACGGATGTTGATGATTATCAACCTACAATGTAGTACCTGTATTATTCCTTATCCTTTGATTTCATTAGCTATATACATCCTTATTAACAATTCTCTTTATTTTTCACCACCCAACAACTTGGCTTTTTCCTCCTCCAAGTCAACACCATACTCATTCTTTAATTTTTCTTCTAGTCTTTGTCTTTTTTCGATTCTTTCTCTCTTCATTCTTGCCAATTCAGCTTGTATTTCATGTCTTTCTTTTGGAATCTTATTAGTAGTTTCTGGATCTGGCCAGAAACCTGGAACGTTGAATTTCTTATCAGCATCGACACCAACATAGTACATCACTGCAATAGGAGTCATTAGATAAAAGGTGAACTAAATCATGTTAGCGAATTATTTTCCAATACGGTCAAAGGCCTTTATACCCACTCTGAAAACCTCTAGTTGAGATCTATTTATTTTGAATTTAGGGAGGAATTTGAACATGTTGTGGTTAAAATAATAACGCACACGTATAACAGCTTCAAAGGTTTAGATCTTGGATGCAAACGAGTGTGCTTCAAAAGTTTGTAATTCGTTTCTTTCTATACGTTCTAACTTTCTCGAAAATTTACCCAATCAACTTCGAAGATTACGTAATACACACTAATAAAAAGTGAGCAGATCCCGAAGAGTTTACTAGCTTTAATTCTACGATTAGTGGTAATAGATGATTATTCGTTAATTCATCTTCTTTTATAGATACAAGGCTTCAATAACCATTTACCCTCTGGAACTTTCCCTCTTTTAATCTCTAGTTGATCTTTATCATCTTCATGTTCAATAAATCTTTGCTTTCTTTCTAATTTGGCTTTTCTTTCAGCGATAATGTCAGCTGGTGCTTTGAAAAATTCAAATCTTGTAAACATCTTATTTTCATTATCTGTCTTTTTATGGAAGAACCCATTTAATGTTAAAGCTTTTGTAAATTCTTCACCTTCTTTATCTGAGAATCTTGATTTAATTTCTGCAATCCATAATTCACCTCTTGGTGCTAAGATTCTATAAGCTTCTTTAATGAAATCCAAGAAATTGGTACCCATTAACGCTAAACAGAATATCACAATTGTACAAGAATTATCTTCTAACGGAACATTTCTAATATCAGCAACTGTGATTCTTTCATTAGCCTTCTTCAAATCAAAACTATGAACTTCAATATCGAGAGGGTATTGTTTTTTACCTCTTTTTTTACCTCCATTTCTTTGGGTCAAAAATTTAGAGATATCATGACTAAATTGTGCTTCACCACATCCCATATCTGCAATAACAATTTTTTTATTCTTTTGTAAACCTGGTAACCCACCTGGTGCATTGACTGGTCTTTTTGATCTTTCTTTAACTTGGTTGACGAAAACATCAACTGGATTTTCAGGCCAAGATTGAACTTGAGATCTAAACCCATCATGATACTCATCAAACAATGAAGGTTGATCTTTTATTAATTTCAATGCCTCATTTGATGTAATTGTATATAATTGTTCATTAATCCATCTAAATCTTGATCCTGTTAACTTAGCCATCATTTTTTGCTGTAATGGAGTTAATTTTGACTTGACAGGTAAGTCTAATGCTGGTGGAGCTTCAGTTGGTTCTTCATTTTTTGGTTCTTCTGATTTCTTTTCTTTGTTGATTTTTTGTTTCTTCTTAGGTTTCTCTTCTGGTTTATCCTCATTATCTTTATTAGACCTTATTTCATCTTTAGAGTCTTCTGTTTTATCATCCAACTTATTTATGTCATCAATGGAAACTTCCTCTTGTCTTCTCTTTCTGTTCTTGTTTGCTTTCTTCTTTGATTGACCACCACCAATCTTCACTACTTTATCATTCAAATTCCAACCATCAGTTTGAAATAAAGCCATTTTGCACAAATACTTCGGTAATTTTACTTTTGAAATCCTTTTCGATCCCTTTTAGATAAAAGTACGTTTAAAATTTATACACGAAAATTTTTTTTAACGTCAAAATCGTGCAACAACCGATTTCGGAAATATTACGCTCATCATAATCATCAACACTTCATCGTTTCGAAGAAGCCACCAATCTTCTTTTTTTAAAAGTAGATATACACTGCCATTCATTAGTTTCTGAATGGTATTTCCAATTATCATCACTATTTCGCAAAATGCACCACTGTATTAGGATGTTGAGCAAATGTAAGTCCATAAAAGTTTTGAGACCAGTATCTCTATTAAAGTTGTTGATATATTCACCACTATTGAAACATGTATTATCTGAACCTTGGGAGCTTAAAAACTTGAAGTTTTCCAATGTCATTTGTATATGACGGAAAAGTCTTAAAATAGGAGCACAATAACAATCTTTGGATCTGGTACATTTGATCAAGTTCCAAACTTGTAAATCATGTCTCTCATCATGGAATATTTCACCTTTGATATCATTCATTGTTCGGATGCTTGATAAATCTTGATCAACTTCAATAGTTGGTGTAGGTTTACCATTGGCAATTTCTTTCAATAATACTGAAACCTTTCTATCTTTGAAAACTTCATTAAGGTTGAATTTCTCTCTAGAAGTCTTGATCATCCATTTGATTAGTTCAAATTTAAGAGATGTTCTCAACGAGTCTGCTTTGATGGGAGTTGATATTACATTCACCCATCCATGTTTTGGCTTTGCTATTGGCGAAGATGGAGCTGCATGATCGATCTTCTTTTTGAGAGACTTGGTGAACAGCTTTTTTGTAATTTCTTCAATTTCAGGCTCTTTCTCAGATCCAGAGTCGTTTAAAGCATTGGAGTAATCATCACGATCTCTTGTGTTTCTCATATAGATGCATGAATCCATAACCATGGCCTGAGAAGGACATTCATCTATTCCTAGATCTAACCTCTGCCGTATTAGCTTTTCCCTATTTGTTTTACTATCAAACTTTATTTTAACTTGTTCATCTTCGTTGATCTGGGGTGTTTGAAACCACGGAGTCTTGAGTATATCACGCATTTCCAAAGCTTCTTTCCAAAACTGTACTTCATGTTCAATATATCTGTCATTGTTGGGTAGTGCTTGGATAAAATCTGGGTGAACTTCTAGTTTTCCATTGAAATTTGAGCAAAAGCCTGTGATTTCAATAAGTTTGAAAACACAATTGGACGATTGTAAGCCTGCACCTAAAAGACTTGCTCTTGAAACTTTAAGAACAATATCAGGCCCTGAAGAATCATCAAGGGTCAAAAAATAAAACTCCTCAGACTTGATTTCTTTAATAAAACATTCTGTAATCCTGCCAACTAATTTGATCTTCCTTATTGGATGGTTGTTGATCAATATAACTTTTTCATTCAAAGAGCGCAAGCCATTGATGCCATATATTTTCAACAAGTCATTGCTTTCCAAGATGGACTTAATCAAGATTGGTATAGTTCTGTCATAAAAAGGTGAAGAATGGAAAGTCTCAGTGTTGTAGAATTCTATACCATCTTTCCTTAGGACAATATTATCAACACCAGGGGCAAAATCAATTGTTGCTGAGTTTCCATGCACTATACGTGCCTTCTTAGCCATTCTATAGGGGTGCAACTATACCACTTTCCCATACTAATACTTTTCCAGAAAAGATGATTGTTTTATTTTGGTAAAGTTTTGCAAGTGTTATTTTTTTTCGCGTGTGAGTTTACCGGTGAAAATGACAGACAGCTGAAACCATCTTGATCTTTTTTCCTGTGTGTTAGAATCTTTATAGACATGCCCAGCCCATATTTCTACCAAGTGGAAAGAGATATATTGTTTCCATAAGATTTTGAAAATTAAGCGACTTCTTTAGCTATAGAAACGTCGACCGTAGCTAGCTAGCTTCTTGGTTACAGATTCACAAATCAATTTCGCGACATCTTTTCGGTGCCAAAAATTTTCGGTCAAATACGTACTTTGTGAAGCTGATAAGATTTGATTTAAAAAGACTAGAGCATCTCAGTTTCAATAACTCACCGATAGCATTATCATAAAGCCCAATACCGAACAGCTATAAACCTAACTCAACAAAATGCCTCCAATCACTTGCCATATACTAGACACAACAAGAGGAAAGCCAGCTGCTGATGTTGTTGTTGCAATATATCGTATCTCAGAGTTACCAATGGAAAATTCAGATGAAATCACCATAACAGAGAACTTACCATTTGGTTTAGCAAAGACTAACAAAGATGGAAGAGTCAGTGAATGGATCTTCAACCCTAAAGACAACTTGGAATCATTAGGTATAAAAGGTCAAGAATGGAACACATTGAAACCGGGCATTTACAAAATTAGATTCCAAACTTCAAAGTATTTCAAACAATTGAGTGAAGATGATAAAACAAAAGGGATAGTAAGTGATGCACGTACGTTCTTCCCGTTTGTTGATATAATGTTCAATGTGAGTAATCCACCTGATGCTCATTATCACATTCCTTTGCTCTTAGCAAACCACAGTTACACAACTTATAGAGGAAGCTGAATAGATTTTTCCATTAAAATGAATATATGAAACATTTAACTTCATATTGACTAAACTGTACTCAATAGAAGCATGTGAGTGGTTTTTGATCGTGTAACATTAAGGTTCTCTGATAACCAGAAAGTTCAAAATCCAGGGCCTCTTGAATATTTAAATAGCTCATAATAAAGCTCCTCTTGACAACTATCGAGCCGTGTACGATGGCTTGAGCCTTGCTCTTCCTTCAAAATTTTGTCGTAGTAACGTTTTCATCTCAGCAACTTATCTGGCATTTTCTTTTTTGCGAACACCCCCTTGCAGCTGATGGGGAATGTTACCGCAACCCGTCTAGCCCTAGGCTGGCCTCTGCCTAGCGCTCTGCTTAAGTCCAGATACCGAGTTCTCCTTGCCCTGCCCGTGGCCGTAACGCGCCCAAATTGGACTTTCTTTGTGATTTTCTGTCCAAAAAAATTCAGTTTACACTTCATGAAATAAAGTACAGTTTTTTTCTGAAATCTTTATAAAAACAAACTTGAGCGGTTGCAGTCGTTGTTGAAGAAACTCGTTAAAGAGGTAGCTGAAGAGAAATCAATATCACACAGAGTGAGAAGCCTTGTGATACGCTTGCTACGCATACTGTTTTGTTGGTCTAGTTTGTTCTGTCACGGATCGTAACTGTCAAGCAGGTGGTGACCTTTTGCTCTCAAATCACTGTTTCAATAACAAGTGCAAAGAAGAAGAGACCTTATTATTCAAGCGCTACAAAGGGGACCGAGATGCTGGAACCGCAGATAGAGCAGGCTCAACAGCTTCCACAGTTGAAAGAGAAGAAAGTGCAGGAAGAGATAACCATACCCACATCAACATCATTAGAACTTCATAAAAATACAGCATCATCTCCTTCTACACCATTATCAAGAGTCGTTACAACTACTGATGATTCAATAATATTCACTAACCCAAGTTCAGGTGAAAGTGAAAACACTACAACATCTCACAGCAACAACATTCCAAATGGACAAAACCTTGCTATAGACTCAACAGAAACTCAAACACAACTTAATATACTTGGAAATGACAATGGATCAGATGGTGAATTGGAAAACTTTTATCCTGCTTCTGAAAATCCTCAACAAATACAGAATAATTACGAAGCGGATGAGATTAATGCAAATGAAAGCTCCAAACTATTACCTCCACAAGATCAAAATCCATCAGTGAATAGCTTTCATGATCAGCTGAATTCTTTTTCATTTGGAAATCGACCAGCTTCCTTTCATGAAAATGGATCATATATACAAGATGATGATGATGAGCAAGTGTTGTTGAATACCAACGTGAGAAGAGGTAGAGGTTCAAGGGCAACAGGAGTCGAACCTATAGATCCAAGCTCTATTAGAAATAGAAACTCTACATTCACTGCAAATTCAAAGAACCAGAATGCTGATAGTGCTACAATGGAGATTGAAAGAATGAGAAACTCAATTTTATTGAAGAGGGAAAATAAAAAGAGACAGAAAACTGTGCTAGATGATGATAAAGTATTGGTTGGAAATAAAGTTGGTGAAGGTCATGTGAATTACGTTATTGCCTACAACATGTTGACTGGTATACGTGTGGCAGTTTCCAGATGCTCAGGTATAATGCAACCTATAACAGATCAAGATTTTAGATCAAGCAAAAAATTGGTATTTGATGTTTCTGGTAATGAATTAACACCTTCTTCCAAATATGATTTTAAATTCAAAGATTATTGTCCAACAGTTTTTCGTGAATTGAGAATGTTTTTCGGTTTAGATCCCGCTGACTATCTTGTTTCATTAACATCAAAATATATTCTATCGGAACTAAATTCTCCAGGTAAGAGTGGATCATTTTTTTATTTCTCAAGAGATTATCGTTTCATTATCAAAACAATACATCCAGCTGAACATCGTCACTTGAGAAGAATTTTGAAAGATTACTATAACCATGTCAAAAATAATCCAAATACATTGATAAGTCAGTTTTATGGACTGCATAGAGTTAAAATGCCAATCAATTATGAGAATTTGAAAAGAAGAAAAATATACTTTATCGTGATGAATAATTTATTCCCACCACACAGAGATATTCATAGAACTTATGATTTGAAAGGTTCCACTTTGGGGAGATTCACACCAAATGATTACCCAGCACATCGTGTTTTAAAAGATTTGAACTGGATTCAAAATCAAGAAACTATCAATTTTGGCCCAGTAAGGCATAAACTGTTCATTGACCAATTGAATAGAGATGTTAAATTATTGATAAAACTGAACATTATGGATTATTCATTTTTAATTGGGTTCCATGACTTGAAGAAAGGGAATAAAGAAGAAATTTTACAACAAAAAAAATTATCTATTTTTTCTCCAGCTTCATCCAATCTAGAGGATCTTAGAAAGACAAATCCAAAACTGTTGAACAGATATAATGATTTACCATCTATCGATTTCAAGAACGGGAACATCTTTTATTCTAATAATGGTGGAGTTGGCTCTACGGATGCAAATGATGAAGAAGGTGAATTCATTTATTACTTGGGTATAATTGACTGTTTGACTAATTATTCAATCATAAAGAGATTGGAGACTTTTTGGAGATCTTTAACTAATGATAGAAAAATCATCAGTGCAGTTCCACCAAGAGAGTATGGTGAAAGATTTTTAAAGTTCATTACACATTCAGTTAATGAAAATACTCTTGAGAAAAAAGATTGAGCTAATGATTTACCACAAAGTTGATCTTTTTACTTTTTATATTCATGAGATTGATTTACGTTTTGTTTATTCTTGGTATGGTTATATTATGGCGTTCTTTCCCTTTCATCACCGCTTCCAGTTATCTGGGTTTGCCTGTGATTGTTTCTTATCCATTTCACTATTTGCATATTGTTATCAGATTTGTTGAATCTAAGGGACTATTATAATTTCTTACAAGTGGTACTAGAAGTTTAATTAAAAGATGTATGACCTGATTGTGTATTATATATCACAGTTTTATGAACAGGTTGATTTATGATTTGACAATTGTTATACTATGTAGATCCACACTCGGTTAAATGAAAACCATCACGGTTAATTAAATTCTCGCTACTTTTAAAAAACATACAATTAAAATAACATCGACCACTCACCAACCTACCAATCACGACCCACTACTACATTCAGTTACTGTAACTAATTATGCTTGAAGTATGATATCAGAAAACACCCATGTATGTGATCGATTATGATAATTTTGGTTGTATAACGGAATTAGTCCAATTAATCGGAAGTTGGAATTATAAGGAACTGAATACTACAATAAGTCAACTACTTCCTTTAAAAGCTGTTGATGGATGACAAACTACAATTTACAACGGGACCTGCTATAACAATGATTTTCAAGGTGTTTTTAATAGTCAGGCTTTGGGATATATAAAGGTTGTTGAATTCCCTTCTCTCTGATGTTTTAAAATCGAGTAATCAATTAATTTGGTGAAAAACAAACTCGTCAATATATCAACAATGAAATTTTTTGTTACAGGTGCTACAGGCTTCATAGGTTCAGCTTTAGTCGAAGAACTGATCAATCATGGCCATCGAGTTGTCGGTTTAGCAAGATCAGAAAGTGCTGTTGAAAAAATCTTAAAAACAGGTTCTCAAGTTATTAAAGGAGATCTACAAGATCTAGAAGCTTTGAAAAAAGGTGTTAGAGAATCAGACGGTGTTATTCATTTGGGTTTCATCCATGATTTTGATAATTTTGATCGTAGTTGTGAGATTGATTTTGAAGCTACAAAGGCAATGATTTCTGAATTGAAAGGTACTCAAAAACCTTTTGTTTGGCCAAATGGGTTATTAGGATTCAGAACACCAATTGGAACAAAGACATATGAGTCTGATATGCCAGATCTCAGTAAGCCTAACAAGAGATTGACTACTGAAGCTTATGTCTTGGATGAGAGCAAAGATGGTTCTGTGAAAGCCATGGTTGCAAGACTTGCCCCAACTGTTCATGATGCGAATGATAAAGGTTTCATCAATATCTTGATCAATATTGCTAAAAGTAAAGGGGTGTCTAATTACATTGGTGAAGGGAAGAATGTTTGGTCAGCTGTTCATAGAAAAGATGCTGCTGTTGCATTGAGATTAGCTGCTGAGAAAGGTGTTGCTGGTACGGCTTACCATATTAGTGCTGAGGATGGTATTGAAACCAAAGCAATAGCTGAAGCTTTTGCAAAGAAGTACAATTTGCCATTGAAGTCAGTTACACAATCAGAAGCTTTCAAGGAATTTGGTGGATTCTTTGGATTTGCGTTTGGTGCTAATATGTACCCTTCAACAGAGAAGGCAAGAGCTTTAGGCTGGGTCCCTACACAAATTGGATTACTACAAGATATTGCTGAAAACTATTAGTAGTCGATGGTTTAGGCATTTGTTGTATTCACAATTATTTAAAGGTGTCTGTTTTAACATCAATACATTGTAATCAATAAATTGTAACTGGATCTTCTGTAGACTTCACTCGATATTTCTCGGCCGGAACAACACAAGTTCCAAGATTCCGTACAATAAACTGTCTATGAGTAGAGAGTATAGAGTTCAATTAATAATCAGCACACAAGCTGATGCAGATAGCCATTTCTAGACAAAGAGTTGTACATTGTGCTGTGATTTCCAGCTCTGGGGTGATTGTAATTAGTTTTGGTAGCTACGGCTTTTTTCGCACGAGAACGCGCGAAGTCCAAAAGTTGCTGAATAATTGCCTGCTCAACAAAGAATAACGTTAATGTAATATGATTGTGTATATAAGGGTCCTAAAACCCATCTAGAAAATTGAACAATGCTATATCCTAGTCATAATATACCATTCCAAACATTTTAGGAAAACAAAAAACCACACACAAAGTGTATGAAACAGATTTAAAGATGACAAAATATTTTATCACAGGTGCTACAGGGTTCATTGGAACCGTTTTAGTTAAACAGCTAATTGATAATGGTGATATTGTTGTCGGATTAGCAAGATCAGACAAGTCAGCTGAACAATTGACCAAAGCTGGTGCTCAATTCATTAAAGGTGATTTAGAGGATTTGGAAGCGTTGGAAAAAGGTGCTAAAGAAGCTGATGGTGTTATTCACTTGGGTTTCATTCATGATTTCGATAATTTTGCTCACTGCTGTGAGGTTGATAGTGCAGCTATCAAGGCAATGATTGGTGCATTGAAAGGTACCAATAAACCATTTATTTCTGTTACTGGTCTTTTGACAATGTCAACCCCAATTGGTAGTGATAAAAAGAACTTGGAAAGTGATCGTCCTAGTTTGGAACCAAGTGGATTTGTTCAAAGAGCTATCAATGAAGTTTACGTTTTAGATGCTGCTAGTCAAGGTGTTAGATCATCTGTTGTTAGATTGGCCCCAACTGTTCACGGTGCTGGTGACCATGCATTCATTCCAGCTTTGATAGGCATCGCAAAAGGAAAAGGTGTATCTTATTACATTGAGGAAGGTAAAAACACATGGCCTGCGGTTCACAGAGATGATGCTGCCACCTTGATCAGATTGGTAGTTGAGAAGGCTCCAGCTGGTACAGCTTATCATGCTTCCCAAGAAGAAGTTCCAAGCAAGGATATTGCTGAAACAATTGGAAAAACATTTAGTCTCCCAGTCAAGTCAATTTCGTCTCAAGACGCTCTTAAGGAGATGGGATTCTTTGGCTTCGCATTTGGTGTTAATAGTAATCCATCAACTGAGAAAGCTAGAGCTTTAGGATGGGTTCCAAAAGAAATTGGTCTTTTAGAAGATATTGAGAAAAATTATACTAGTTAATAATTGAATGAGTTGGTAACGCTGCAGTACCAATGGAATGTTTAAGCTAATAAACAAAATTATCGTTACTTATATACTTTACCGTACTAATTCAAAAGTCTACGTACCACAGTACCACATAAGTACTAGTAATTGAAGCAGCTCGTTATCGGTATTCGGAATCGTTAATTGTATAAGCATTCGGGATTTCGAGACACTTTTTTACAATCCAAAGCGAAAGACACATTTTGGTTTTTGCAAGTAAATTGATCAATCTCGGACGGGATAAAGAGTTTCTGTGAGCTCCTTTAGTGTAATAGCCAAGCTCCATTAGCCACTGGACTCTTTATGGGTTCAAACATGTTCATTTTGAGCCTCTATCGTTTCGATCACTTCTGTAATGGTCTCTCGCAGTTAACGGAAAAGCCTAAAGCCACTTCCACTTTGGTGCGTGAAGGCCGTCTTTTACGTTTTGGGACAGCCAACGTCCGCTAACGACGCGTAAATCCAAAGGGTGCGGTTGCGGGTTTCAACTTTTGATGTCTTGAAAATAAGCATATGAGAGCTCTTTGTTTATCGAAAATAACAGAGCATTTACTATAAATTGAGGATGGTTTCAATGGAATTGCTCAGGTTTTAGTCGAGGTCTTGGAAGTAAGCCATCACAGCTACAGAGGATATTCAATTAGGCAAACTAATTGCACACCCTTACACACAATAGTATTAAATTCAGACCAATCATTTATCAATCATGAAACTATTTGTTACTGGAGGTACAGGATTTATTGGCTCAGCTGTTGTTGATGAGTTAATCCAACATGACCATCAAGTTGTTGGATTAGCAAGATCAGACAAGTCTGCCTCCCAATTGGAAAAAGCTGGTGCTGAGGTTATTAGAGGTGACTTGGAAAACTTAGAAGCATTGAAAAGGGGATCTAGAGAATCTGATGGTGTTATACATCTTGGATTCATCCATGACTTTGCAAACTATAGTCATTGTTGCAAAATCGATGGAATCGCAATTGATGCCATTATTTCAGAATTGGAAGGAACTAACAAACCATTTGTTAGTGCTGCTGTGTTTTCTGGTGTTTTGAATGGTGCTGGGAAGATCATTTATGAAACAGATAAGCCAGTGGTTGATACAAGTTCAGATGATTCTTTAAGAACTGCTAATGAAATTAAAATCTTGGAATCTCATAAAAAGGAAATCAGGTCTATGGTTATAAGATTACCACCTACTGTTCATGGCGCAAATGATCATGGTGCAGGAGATCAAGCGTTCATTCCTGAATTGATTAAGACTTCTAAGGAGAAGAAGTTTTCTTATTTTATCGGTGATGGTAAAAACATCTGGTCTGCAATCCACAGAAACGATGCTGCGGTTCTATTTAGATTAGCTGTTGAAAAAGGGCTAGCTGGCAGAGCTTACCATGCTGTTCATGAAAACATTGAGACTAAGAAGATTGCAGAAGCTATTGGAAGACTTAATAATGTCCCTGTTAAATCAGGCGAATCTTCAATGGTTATCAAAGAGCTCGGATTTGTTGGTGGAGTATTTGCAATGGATGTGAATGCTTCTGTTGAGATAACAAAGAAAGATTTAGGGCCTTGGGAACCTAAAGAGATTGGTCTTTTAGAGGATATTGAAAAGAATTACGCCTTGTGAGTTTCATTTTTCACTTTATTAAATTTTGGATTTGACGAGACCACTTGACTGGTGATATGTAGTACAGCTCTATACTTTATTGACAATTATGGATAACATCTCTCAAGGATACCATGATGTTTAAGTTGTGCTACTAATATTTCTAGACTGTGTATGACATAATCTGGACCTTCGCGAGTCGTGATCTCGATCAACTTGGAACTTCAAAATCCATAAAGACCACGATAACTCAAAACCAAAACAAAGCTAGAAAAAACAGCAAGAAGGAAGCTGTTGCGGTTTATGGAGCTTCACCAAGGGTATTATGGAGGAAGAAATATTGAAGGCTTATCAATTGAAGACATTGAATCCCCAGTCATGGGAAGAAGATTCAGATGAAATAAACCCGACAAACCCAATAACAGATAAAGATTTCAATGATGGAGACAGTTATGCTTTGCTGCTGAGCATAGTCAATAAAGACTCAGATCTGCAAGAAGTTCATAATGCGCTTGATCCGCTAAACCCTCATGTAACAATTCAACAGGTTGCTCGTGAAAGAAATTTAAATGGCAATGATATATCCAAGTTTTCCATAAATAGTAAACAATTCAATTCAAAGCAGTTTTTGAAATTCATCCATAAGGATGATTCATTCAGTCAATTGTCTGAAAGCTTGAATATTTTGGAAGGTTCAATAGTTGAGAGAAATAAAGAATTGAGATTATTGGTTGAGAGAGAATTTCTCAGGTTTGTTAGATCAAAATCTTCATTAGATGGTATTTTATCACAATTTCAAAAAACTGGATTCAATGACGATGAAGTTGGACTAAAGAGCTTGAAAAGTAGTGTGAATGATGCCAATAAAGAAGCTACGTTGTTGATAAAACCAATATTACAGAAAAAGCAGAGAGAGCAAAAGTTAAAACAGGCTCTGGAGTATGTCGAGAAGAAAAAGCTCTTTTTTAATTTACCTAAATCATTTAAGAACTATATAAATGAAAATGATTATGACAACTTGATTCATGATTACAAGAATGCTAAACAATTGAAAGAAGATAATAATGACAAGATCATCAGCAGAATCTGGGAAGAATTAGAAATGATTATTGATACTTATAAGAAAACCTTGTGGCAATCCTTAACAAAAGATGAAAGTGATGATGATTTCTTGAAAAGTATAAAGAAGTTGATCGAATTAGATGTTATTGATAACCCTGTTTTGGAATGGATTGATCTAAAACTCAAGAAATTCATCAGTTTATTTAATGAAACTTTTGGAAAATATCATGAAAAGATTTTGAACGTCCAATTAAACATTTTATCAACAGTTGATGAACAAGATTTCACAAATTTTAAAAGTGCCCTAGAGAGTAACAGACCTTTGATTGATTCTGCGTTGATAATAGAAATGTGGTTAATGATTGTTAAGTTGATTGAAAAATTACAAGAACTTGTCACAAACTTCATCAAATTTTGGAATCACGTTGAACGCTTTTTAAATGGTACTTATCAACAAAGATTTGTTTCAAATTATATTGATCCCAACTCACCATACTTGAAGTTTGAAAAGTATGAAATTGAAGATGTGAAGAAGAAAGGAGAAACATTCATCGATCTATTGGTAAACAAATTGATTAGGTTTTTTAGCTCAACCCAAGATTCCTTGAAAACTCTTCACACTTCCAAGACTAATGAAAATGATGGTGCAACTGACAATTTTGGCTTCTTACCACCTTTCACAAATAGTTTAAGTGCTTTAAAGTATTTACCAAAAATTTACACATCAACATCAGAAATATTGAATAACTTGGGCCAATTGGCAATAACAGATAAGACTGTTCAGTCATTGAGAGATACTTCAGTGTTGCTAAGTGAACGTATCGTGGGATCTGTATGTGCAAGCTGGTTAAATGATTGTCGCTCGTTCCACAACTTGGAAAATTGGGAGAACTTGAACACTGGTGAAACATTAATCCCAAATTTAATTTATGATTATGAAGTCTATGTCATTAAAGGTCTTGGAAAATTGTTATTCAGCAAACTACCTGAAGCTAAAGTTGCCCAGATTGTCAAGTATCCTTCAAAGAAAATACTGACTGGGGTCCAGATTCAATTTCTACGCTCCTTCGATGTTTTATTAGAAAGTATGATTAAAAAAATCATTGAGGAAAATCAAAATCAAACTGTATCAAAAGATATAAAGAGTCATCATAAATTATTAACATTATCAAACATCAAAAAATTGAAAACGTCAGTGGTCCCATCCACTCTTGAAGAATTTGACAATACGTTTGATAGTAACCTTCATTCACAAAACTTGGAAATCTATGCAATTTTGGATAAAATGGAACTCACAATTTTTGATTCATACATCAATGAGCAGAGAAAACACCTTTCAAAGATTCTATTAACTGGTATTTCAAATACTCAATGGTCTTCAATCTCATCACCACCTTCAAAAGTCTCAAGTTTTATTTACGAAAGCATCCATTTGTTGATAGTGGTTTACACTAGTGTTTCTAAAGTTTCAGATAATCTGATTGGTAAAGTTCTTCAAGATTTGTTAGAATATACTTCTGTCAATCTTTTGAAGGATTTAAGAGAGGTTGGTGATTTCTCAATAGAAGGTCTAAGACAAGTTTCTTTAGATGTTGAGTTTTTGAAGAAATTAATTGGCAAATCTGCTTCACAGGCAACTGTCAACAATTTAAACTTGGTTTACAAAAATGTATTTGGACCAAGAGTTGACACAAAAACCATTTTGAATTCAATAACTCCATTATTGAATGATTCTCTTGATGGATCCAGAATTGAATTTAACATCTTCAACAACTGAGCTCTACATTGTTACATCTCAAAACAACATTTCATGACATTATTTTTTTCTTAACTCAAACTGTAGTATTACAAATTTAGAACCCAACTAATATACAAGCAAGCATTTTCTCCCTTTCTACCTTCTCTTTGGACCACGAATTGGTGGAGGTGGTTTAACATGATTTGGATCAAACATTGGTGCGTTTCTCAACATATCTGGAACAACAAAGAATCTTATATTGGAACCTCTGATGAAAACATGATCTAGATGTGTAACTTGGCCTTCTCTTGATGTTAATGTGATGTCACTCAATTGGACGTTCATATTATCCTCAGCTGGTCAAACTTGTTAGTGTACATCTTGGATTTTGGCAAAACAAAAATACTTACATTCAATCAACTTTCCACGGTACGTTTCACCCGAGTTCAGTTCAAGGGATACTATGTGACCCTGAGCTTCATTGAGAAGCTTCACAGGAATACCAGCTGACATGTTTAATTGGTTGAGATTGGTTTAGCTGATGCTCAAGTTGTCTGTAATGATGGGTTTTGGTGTCTTTAGATTTGAACTTTTTCATATAAAAATCTAGACTTCCCAAAATAGAAGGTAAAAAGTATTTGAGATGTACTGACACGTTACACCTTGACAGCACCCTCTAATATTGGAAAGCAGAAAAACAAAGCCAGCTTCAAAACAATCGGAATCTGGAGGCAATTACAACGCAAGAAAAGAAAAGAACAGAGCATTAATTGGTGGCGGGGAGCAATATGTCTGATGATGGAAGCATAGAATTGGGCGGATCCTCGATCTTCAACGTTGCACCAGTGCAGTTTCAAACGGAAATTAACAATATCAGCTCTTTACAAGTTTCTAATGATATTTTGGCTATTGGGTTTAAATCAGGAAAGATATTCAGAATTGATTTGAACAATCCGGCACATATTGATATAGCAGAGCTACCATATAGAAGGTCTATTTCAGAACTTGGCCAAATCGTTGATTTATATCAAGACCCAACAGGTAACCATATCATTGTCACAACAAGCAGGAATGAAAGTTTCTATATTCACAGACAATCATCAACTTTCAAATACTTGAACGATTTGAAGAATGTCAGAATAACTTCAGTTGGATGGAATACAGAAGCTGTTACTGAATCAAACACTGGTGCTTTTCTTATAGGAGATAAGACCGGTGGTGTCCATGAAGCATTCTTGGAGTATAATGAGCATACAGAAAAATATACAAAAAGAATTGACAAAAATGTGTATCAAACCCAAAGCTCAATTGATGGTATACAAATCAGCTATGATCAAGAGTCCAATGAAATCTTGTTACTCATTGTTTCAGGTGATGATATCTCATATTGGAACCATACAATAAGGCAAAAGTCAACTAAATATAATGATTTGTTTTTAGGTGCATATTTAAAGGCGAAGCCTATTGAGTCTGAGAAATATCAAGACCTAGGACAAATAAATGGTGACAAATTTTCAGCTAGAGGCTTAAGTTTTGGTTGGATAACATCAGCTGGTACTGTCTTTGGGGACATTTCAAAGAATAGAATAAAGTCTAAAAAGAATTTTGCCGAACTGAAATTTCTTATAAATCTTGAGCTCCCTGAATCCAATCACAAATTCAAGTCTATTGCATTAACAAAATATCATTTATTGTTGTTGAGAGGCCAAGAATTATTGGTTATTAATAAACTAAATGACAAATTGGTTTTCCATCAAATATTACCAGTATCCGAAGGGGAAAGGCTCATTGGAATTAGTGCTGATCATCTGAAATCAACTTATTGGATATACTCAAACTTGAATATCTATGAAATAACTGTCAGTGATGAGGAAAAAGATATATGGCGGGCAATGGTTGCAAATGGTAATTATGAAGATGCTTTAGCAGTCACAAGAGATGAGGAGGTCAAAGATGTGATTCACTCTAAACAGGGTGATTATTATTTCCAACAAGGTGAATATGAAAAGTCTGCAAAAAGCTATGCATTATCCAGCTTGGCGTTTGAAACTGTTGCATTATCCTTCTTGGAGAAGCAAGAGAGTGATGGATTGTTACAATACTTTATGAGCAAACTCTCAGTTATTAAATCAGATCCAAAATTCGACTTCAAAATGCAAGAGGTTATGTTATCATCGTGGATAGTTGAACTATTTATTGAGAAATTAAATGAGTTAGATGACTTACTAACAACTGAACAAGCTGATGGAATTGCTGCTACAACATCGCTTAAGACTCAAACTGAAAAAGCATTACAAGATTTTTTACTTGAGAATAAAGATGTATTGGTTAAAGCAACAATCTATGAGATTATTACATCACACAACAGAAGATCTGAACTGCTATATTATGCTAATCTGATTAATGATTTTGACTTTGTGCTTACTTACTGGATAAGACTTGAAAATTGGACAGAAGCATTAACGATACTGGAGAAAAACAATGATCCAAATGTTGTCTATAAATATTCTACGGTGCTTTTGGTTAATTCACCTGAAAAAACTGTTGATTCATGGTTGAGAATTTCAAGTTTGGATGCTTCAAAGTTACTACCAGCTATCTTAGCGTACAACAAAAACTCAAGAAAAGTTAAGTTCTCAAAGAATCAAGGTATAAGGTATTTGAAAACATACATCGTTGAAAATAAATGCAAAGAATCAATTGTTCATGATTCATTGTTATATTTGCTAATATCAAACGAAAGTGTGGAAGGTGAAGATATCATTTTACGATATTTGGAAGAATATTCGGGCCAAGTTTATTACAACTCTGATTTCATATTAAGACTATGTCTCAAGTTCAACAAAATAAAATCGGCAGTTTACGTTTATTCATTATTGAATTACTATGAGGATGCTGTAAATTTGGCATTGGATCATGACATGACTGATTTGGCAATGGTTGTTGCTGATAAGGCATCTGATGACAAAACAAGAAAATTTTTATGGCTCAAGATCTCAGAGAAGAAGATATCAAAAATCAGACCTTCAGAAAAGGATAGCATCAAAAAGGAAGTTAAGTTCTTGCTAGAGAAGTGCGAGCTGCTATCAATAAAAGACTTACTTCCACGTATCCCTGACTTTACAACTATTGATAATTTGAAAGATGAGATCTGCTCTGATTTGGAGAAATTCGGTACATTGATCAATAAACTTACCCTTGAAATGAATTCATCTGTGTCCATAAATGAAACTATCACAGAGGAAATTGCAAAGTATGGAGAAAAATCACAAATTATCAAATCGGGAGAGTCTTGCTCTATATGTGAATTCCTGTTAACCTCAAGAAAGTTTTTCATATTCCCTTGTAATCATGCATTCCATTCTGATTGTTTGATTAAAGAGATTCTCAAATCTAATGATTATGCCACTAAAAAGAGACTAGAATTTCTTCAAAAAAAGTATTTATCATCAAAACATGAGCAAGGTGTTAAATTTATCAATAGTCAAGAAGTTGATGCTTTACTCTCCAAAAGATGTCCATTGTGCAGTGATCTCAAGATTGAAACAATCGATGAACCGTTTTTAGACTCTAATAAGGCTACTAATGAGTGGGATATTTGATATTTGAATGATACATACTGAAGGTCTCCCTTGAACATATACTGTAGTACGTGCGCCTGTGTTAGTCAATAATGTTACTTAATAATGGTTTTGTTGACTAATTAAAAATGCATATGGGTTTTCGTGCTGTCAAATTGTCACGGGTTTTTCATTTTGAGCGAGTTGAACCAAAAAAACAACTACAAGCTTCAAGCTCATAGTGAAAGCACCTGTTCCACAGCAGATTTACTACAGCAAAAACCACATAAAAATGTCTGAAAATATACAGAACCCTACCAATGATGAGAATGAAATGGATGTTGATGTTCAAGATGACGAAGTTTTTAATGATAACACTGAAGGAAACGGAGCTCAAAATTCTGTAAACAATAATGGTGAAGGTGATGAAGAAGAAAAAGAAGATGGCGAAGGTGCATCAAAGCCAAATCTAACGGCGCCTGAATTACCAGAATTCACAAGAAAGGATAAAACATTGCATGAAATCTTGGAGATGATGGAAGATTATTATCCAATTGTAAGTTTTGCTATTATCTCATACAAAAGAGCGCGTGAATATTAACAAAATTCATCTAGATACCAGATGCTGTGACGGATTACTACCTTGCTAAAAATGGTCTAGATTGTGAAGATACAAGAATGTAAGTGTATTTCCATATCTTGAGAAGTGCTAGGTACTAACAAGATGATAGAAAGAGAATACTGGCACTAGCCACACAAAAATTCATATCAGATATAGCCACAGATGCCTATGAGTACTCCCGTATAAGATCTTCATCAGCTGTTTACAACTCAAGTAACCCTCAAGTCAGAGCAAAGGCATTGGTTGCTGGTAGTAGGGGTGAACAAACATCATCTTCAACTTCTGGTAATAGTTCGAAAAAAGTTGTGCTTACAATGGATGATCTCAGTAGTGCATTGGCTGAGTATGGGTTGAATGTCAACAGACCTGATTTTTATCGTTAATGTTATTTATATGTCTTGAAGATTCTTTAAACGTACATGTAGTTTCTAATAAATATTATAATATTATCATTAATAACGTGAGAAGAGAGCATATGTGACTAAAAACAATGACATAAAAAAAATTAGAAGTAAATTAGCAAAGGGAAGTTCCTCAAATGATAAATAATCATGAATTTATGGGCAAAAAAAAAAGGGAATTGACAAAATTATGCACGGAAGTAGTGAGTATTTCCTTTACTCATTTCATGAACGGTCATTGATCTCTTGAAATCGTTCAATTCATGACGAATTTGATGAATAAGTTGGGGACTCAATGAATAACTTGATAATGAACGTGAATGACGATTGTAAACGTATGAAGGGTATGTGTTGTTGACAAAAATTTGATTAGTGAAACCAACTTTTTTAGTGGATGGTGTTATTTCTAAAGATTTCTTCTTTAAGATTGAAGGTCTTGTTTGAATTAATGGGAATGGATCTTTTGGTTGATTTGAGTAGATAACTTCAAGGTTTGGCTGTTTAGAAACAAAAATTGTTGGAACTGACTGTGTAATAACATCGTCCAATTGTCTTGCTGATGATGAGCTGATTGATCTAATTGACTTCTTACGCTCAATGGATTTAGATCTCTGCAGCTTTCTTTGTGATTGTCCAAGATCAGTGGATGCCAAATCAGGAAATGGGGTTTCACCAAATTCAATAATCTTATCAATCAATTCCATATCATCAAATTGTATGATCTCATCTTCATCATCAACAGGAGCGGGAGTAAAAGCTTTCATATCAGTTTTCTGAGATTTTGGTTCTTCTTTCCTTTTCTTTTTCTCATCTGTAATCTTTTTATAAACTTGCTCAGATGGTTCATTTGTAGAAAGTCTTGAAAATAACTTGTCCAAAACTAGTTCACTTTTAAAATCACTCGAGTCTGAATCATGCTCTTCCTCTTCTGGTGTATTGACTTTAATGCCACCATCCTCATCACCATCAACAAATGAAAAAACGTCTGAGGTATCAACTTCTGGATTCAAAGTATGAGAAGTATTGACAACTGCAACTGATGGTGTAGTAACTGGCTTTACCGGTTGCGATTCCTTCACCACTTCATTTGGATGTGATCTTCTTGCTGGTGGATTGAAATGTGGTGTTTTCACTTCCACCTTCTCATCATTTTTTCTTTTAATGGATTTTGATTTCTTCTTATGATCAGAAGAAAAAACTTTTGAGAAAATCCTCTTTAATAATGACTGCTTTCTTTCAACTTTGGTATTTGGGTTGGCTGAAGAGACTTTGGATGCAAGTTTTGAAGTTAATGGTGTTTGAAGAACAACAGGTGCCGGTGATGATTTTACTTGAGTCTTTGGAACTGTTTGAAACTTGATCTCTGGAGCAGGTGATGAAGAAACAGGCGCTGAAACAGGCACCGGACTAGGCTTTGGTGGTTCTGCATCTTTAGATCCCTTCACACTTCCCAAATAAACGGGGTCTGGCTCTTTAGGATCAACATCTTCTTGTAAGTTTAAAGTTTCTTTAGAATTATTAACACTGTTTTCAATAGTTGTACTTTCAATAGGAGCTTGTGCCTCTAAAGTCTTTTGAGTTGATTCACTTGTAGGTGTAGAAGTTGTGGTCTTAACTTCTTGATCAATAACAGCGTGTTCTTCAATTTTTCCCAGATTATTAAGAGGTGTGACTTCAAAATGTTGCAAAGGTGGGGGCAATTGACTTAGATCAGCTTTGTTTGTAGTATGGATCGTCAAATCATCAATGGAAGAAGGTGGCGTACTTTCATTCACACTGCTATTAGTTCTTGATGTTCTTGATGGACTTGGGGAAGATGAATAACTATTACTTCCTGTTGTCAAAAGGGACAAATCCTGTTCTGCAGTTTGAACATTAGTTGCTGGAGGTGAAGTTGTTGGAGTTGTTATTGCAGTTGTAGGAGTGGCTGAAGATGAAATTGAATGTGCATGTTGCTGTGGAGGTCTAACGCTAGTGATGTGTTGTTGTGAGGCTGAAAAGGACAAAGGAGGTGAGACCAAAGAAGGTGAAGATTGTATACCTCCTTGAAAATGTTTAGCAGTTTGAAGCCTGTGTAGGGTTGCCAAACTTGTCTGTGATCCCCTTTGTTTATTTCTAGGTGTATAGACCTCACCATTTGGAAAGGTAAATGATGCTGTAGGTTTTGCGCTATGACGACGTTTTTGACCCATGTTTGAAGGTTGTGTATAAGATGAATGTTGTGTGTTGATTCCCACAACTCCATTCATTTGAATACTATTTGATTTCAGAGAGTTTCTTCTATATGCTGGAATATGATTCATGCTTGTTGAAGGTCTCAAATTTGGGTATAATTGTTGAGTTTGACTCTTTGGCATTGAAGGTCTTTGCCCATTCTGAATTGAGAACTGTGGTATTGAAGGCACACTAGAAGCTCTTGGTAGAGGTCTAGGTTGAATCACGTAGCCGTTTTGAACATTCGGGTGATATTGATAATGTTGTAGTTTCGATCTTGAAGGCTTAGTGAACCTGCTCTCCATGAACAACAGATCATTAGTTGAGTTACCACGCGGCACTGAATGGTTTGCAGTGCTTATGGTGGACATGTTGGAAGTGGAATTGTACGAATTGCAGCTTGTTAGCGAGTTTGACCTCTTGTTTGACATGTAAACATCATGGCGCTCATTTGACAAGGGTGATGATGGATTCATAACGATCTGTTGACTAGCAGGTGGATATTAGCGAATGAGATTAATTGATGATAGCTGAGCTAGAGAGCTTTTGATGCGGTGAGCTATGACTTGATCCTGATGGTATACTTTGTGAAATAATCAAACCAAAAATATTAACCCTTGCAATCCTTTCAAATTGGAATGTGACTGTGTGCCTATTTATAAAAAACAATGCATTAACAATAGCTGAAGCACCAAGTTGAAACTTTGATTGTAGAGGATGATTATTGTGCTAAATCTGGTCTTCAAAATGCTGAAATTTTTTAGAGATTTGTTTGTTATCTCTGTAACTGTTTATGATCCAAAATGAATGGCTTCTCTCTTCTCAATAGATGCAGCCAACAAAATAAATATAGCGAAGGGGATGAAGTGAATGAGCACTGGGAGTATAACGATGATGGTGATATACTAAATTTACCAGTGTAGAGTATTGAAATCAAGAGACAGGTACCTTTCAACGAAGTTTTTTTACCCTTATCCTTTCAATTCGACTATTTCTGGTTCAAAAAATTTTGGTTGAAGCTATTCTTTTTGTCCTAATTGAGTTTATTTTTAGCTGGCTAATTATGTCTGCCGGACAAAAATTAAAGCCGAGCCCAAGGCATACAATTGCACCTGGATTACTACTTTGGGTATTTTTGTGTCCCAAACCTGCTGTTTTTTCAAATAATGGCGCAAATCAAAGCAATGCGTTACCAGAACAACTGCTTGCCTCGTCCAAATCGGGACTGTCGCTGGACAAACATGGAAGAAGTTGAGATTTAGCAGTATAACGAGCAGCTTTTAGTTGTCTGCTGGAGAGCATTTAGTGAAACGCTGGCCAGTTATCTCGTTTATTGGAAGATTTTAAAGTCGAATCAGTGGGTGTTTCTCGCTTAAATCGTAGTGGAGTGTACAGGCTACAAGACGTAGTTGTGTATGAGTTTGTTGTATGGAATCAGCCTCTTTGATCTACTCCTTGTTCGACTGTATGGTCGTGTTTATGGTGAAACATAACGAATCTTTGGACATGGTTTACTTTACAAAGTCAACCAGGCTAGACAAGATTGAAGATAACTTAAGCTCAAAGCCAAAGCCAGACATGAGATTTTGGGTATAGCTTGCTGTCCAAATTAGGACAGAACCAAAGGCTGTGATGAATTTTGTTCACTTCTGCTGCTTGTTGAATGGTTCATGAAAAGGAACTTGAAGTCTGACAGAAGACTTCACTGGAAATCCTTATTCACTGTTCAGCACCTTCACGTAGGAACACCGACCATCAGTTGCTCGTAGAGTGTTGGTGCTTCTAGATCTAGGACGTTGATGTCTTTTTTGATAGAGTTTAAATTTTACTTTTCTCTCCACAAACTTAGATGCCAGTGACAGTTGGGCTCGCGAGATAGAGCGCTCAACAGATCAAACCATATGATTTGGTTGGATCTCTCTTGACACTTTGCGCAATTCAATGACACGTTTAAGCAGTTGTGCACATTGCTAACTATACAGGGTACCAAATTAGATAAAAATTCAAGATTCAAGCGCGTTCAAGAATCGATATCGTTGAAAATTCTATAGAAGTTAAAACGAAAAACATAATTAATTGTATATACAAAACTATCTATGCTAATTTTGGGGAAAAGTATGTGATCTCAAAACCCATCATGGTGCTTTCACTATGTACATGTCTATGCTGAAGAAGCTCCATTGATGAGTTTTGATTAGTTGTTTCATTAATTCTTCATTAAAAAAGCTGAAAAACATCAGCTTCAATGCTTATCTTTTGGCATTTCTGGTAAATCATAACCTTTTCTAGCGTTACAAATATCTTGGATCGCGATCATTGATCTATTATCACCAATTTCCGATAAAGCAGCGTATAGTGGTTTCAAAGTATAAAATTTCCAACCAAATTGGTATTTTGTTGAACGGACAATTTTGACTGCATCTTCTAATAAACCCATTTGAGTGAAAGTTAACACCATCTCTTTGGCAAATCTATAATCTTGTCTAGCCTTGTCAAAACTGTTTAAACTTTTAAACTTCTTCACCCTTCTATATTTGCCTCTTTCAATCCATGCCTTTTCACAAATATCCAAATCTCTAAATCTGTTACCTGCTGAAAGATACGTGATGTAAATTTCAGAGCTTCTCTCCATCTTCAGTTTCAAAGATTGTGACATTTTTATGGCTTCAGGTAAATCCTCTTCAACATGAACTAATTCATTGCTCTCGGGTTCAATATCTTCTTCGATTTCATATTCAAGGGACTGTTGAAACTCTTCTGCTGTTTCAAGATTTGAAAACTTGATCTCTGGACTAGGATATGTCAACTCTTCAAATCTTTTTAAAAATTCCTGTTTATCACCATGTTCAATTGGGATTCTCAAGAATGTAATCAAATTTGGTAAATTCAAAGTATTTCCCGGATCACTTAAAAGATGAAATGACCAAATTGCATTGGATTCTGCTATGATTTGCTTTGGGTGGATCAAAGTCTTTAAAGGCAAAAATGGAGGTGATTGATTTTTCTCTCTCGATTCAGTCAAATCAAAATCAACATCTTGATGCAAACCCAAGAAATCAACCAAATTTAAAGCATTTCTTCTGATGGCAACACCTTCTGGGAAATCAAGCATTGAAGGGCGATAACCTATTTTATAATCTCTATAAGCCATAAGCAAATAAACTAAAGCTTCATGGCCTGCAGTTGGAATTCTAACATCTTGTCTCATTTTGAAAATGGTAATGTACAACGCTCTTGCTAGTTCCAAATCACCATCTTTTGCAGCTAATCTCAGCATTGCTTCAAAAGTTCTCACATTTGGTGTTAATCTTCTTTCATTTATTTCATTGATAAATCTCCAGCCATGAACAAAAAATTCTTTATTCTTGGAACAACATCTAGCAAGGCAATTCAATGTAAATAGATTTGGGGACAATTTCGCATCTTCCAATTCTCGGTAAAGATCCAACGCCTTGTAAATATCATTATCGTTGGTTGCTAGTAAAATCATGCTATTGTACGCTTGGATATCTGGTTTAGTTTGAGTTGATCTGAACTTCATCATTTGGAAAATCTCTTGAGCTTGATTTGAATCCTTCATATTCACACATAAATTCAAAACGTTGGAGTAAATCACCAATCCTGGTTCAACTTTATTCTGATGCATTAAGTTCAAAGTTTGATTGATCTTCTTCAAGTTTTTATGTTTGGAGTAAACTTTGATCAAATATGAATACATATATTTTGAAGGTTTGACACCATCAGCTAATGCTTGTTTGTAAAAAGATTCCACCATAAAGAGCGATCCTAATTGTGCATATTGTTTCATGAAGAAATCATAGGCGAAGTTTTTGAAAGCAATACCATTCTCTTTCAACATTTCGTGGAGTAGTTCCAAAGAGCCTGAGCTTATCTTCCCCATGGCAATTTGTCCCATGAATTGATAAATATCCTTCTTTACCACACCTTGAAGTCCACCTTTATTTTTCGCTAGATCTAAAATAATAGCATCCCAGTTTGGCTTATCTTTATTAACAATGTGTACAACGTTATCACCAATTTTGTTCAACATAACCTGTGGTAACACAATACCTCTAGCAGGTTGATCAAATAGTGATACAGCAACATTATCTGTATTGGATTTTGAATCTGGAAGAAGTAAATTATCATTTGAGTCTCCCAGTATTTCATCATAAATCACATCTACATCACCGGAATCTTGTTCAATAGGTTTGGAAATGTCTTTGATCTGTTTTTCAGCCTCTGATTCTTTATTTTTCTTTATCTGAGCTTTCAAATTCATAGTAAACTCCTGCATCTCTTTGATCTTCAATTCCAACTCTCTAGATTGCTTAGCTAGTATCTGATCTGTATGAGTTGTAACTTCTTTATTCCTTTGTTTCCTCTCTACTACCTTTTTGGATGGATCTCTAGTTCTCTTTTTAGGTGGTAGAAATACTGTACGTACAGAGACGGTACTGGGCTGGGATACCCTTGGTGCTGAGGTACCATGTAGCAGTGTTGTTCTGTTGGCATACCGTATACTGGTTTTGAAGCCTATTATGCTCATAATCTTAACCCTCAAAGTAGTTGTGTGGCTAGAAAATGCTGTTTATTGTCTTTTGATCATATTTTTTTTTCACTTTTGACATTTTTTCCATAGTAAAAATTTTAGCTCATCGGATATATTTTGGATACGCGACACACCATAGTTAAGCTTTGCAAATTGTAACATTTGATGATTCAGTTGGTGGAAATGATGAGATCTGGTAAATATTCTTTGATTTAATTCATTTTGGCTTTCAATATCAGCAAACCAGTTCAACCATCCCCAATTTGCAGCTTCAAAGTTCATTGTTTTACGATGAAACAAAAAACCGTTTGAATCTGCGACGCCAACCAGTTTTATCTATATCTCCAAGGAAAAATTCAACGCCATAAACTTTTTGAGGCCATCTTTTAACATGAATAAGTACACACTTCTACAATCAATACGATACCAAACAAAATGAGGATATATTACTTGCGTACCAATCTCAGGTGGATCTCATTCATTCCAAAACCGTTGCTAGGGGCATCGAAGTTTTAGATTTGTATCATCATTCACACCGAGCTTATATATAAAATACACTTCAAATCTCAAGAAGAGCAATATCAAAAGGCTTCCAACTCAATCAAGTTAACTATCAACACACACATATATTATTTATTAGTCACCATGGGTCAAAAAAGAATAACATTCAACATCTCTACATCATTTGAAGTTCAACAGCTACTTGGAGAAGGTGCTTATGGTGTGGTTTGTCTAGCATTACATAAACCAACTGGAACAAAAGTCGCCATAAAAAAGATTCAACCGTTTGAAAGATCACTATTCTGCGTTAGAACACTAAGAGAAATCAAATTACTAAAGCATTTTAAGCATGAAAATATCATTTCGATATTTGATATTCAAAAACCTGGTTCATTTGAAGATTTTAAAGAAGTTTATATTATTCAAGAATTGATGCAAACAGATTTACATCGTGCAATTATTTCACAAAGGTTAACTGATGATCACGTTCAGTATTTCATTTATCAAATCCTTAGAGGCTTGAAAGCACTACATAGTGCAAATGTTATTCATAGAGATTTAAAACCATCTAATCTATTATTGAATGCTAATTGTGATTTGAAAATTTGCGATTTTGGTTTAGCTAGAATTGATGAACAAAAACAAGGAAACTATGCCAACTCCCCAGAGAATAAAGGCATTAGCATGATGACTGAATATGTTGCCACTAGATGGTATAGAGCACCTGAAATCATGCTAACAGCTTCCAAATATACAACAGCTATTGATGTTTGGTCTGTTGGATGTATACTAGCTGAATTGTTGATGGGTAATCCATTATTTCCAGGAAAGGATTATAGAGATCAATTGATTATGATTTTCAAAGTTTTGGGGACACCAACAGGTGAAGACTATCACAGTATCAGATCGAGAAGGGCAAAAGAATATATCAGATCATTACCATTTTATAAAAAAGTTCCTTTTCAAAAGATTTTACCATATGTTAACCCACTGGCAATTGATTTATTATCCAGAATGTTGACATTCAACCCATCCGAAAGAATCACAGTGGTAGAGGCGTTGGAACATCCATATTTGGCTACATATCATGACCCAACAGATGAGCCAGAAGCACCACCTATTCCACAAGAATTTTTCCACTTTGATAAGATGAAAGATCAATTATCTGTTTCTGAATTGAAAAAGATGTTGTATGATGAAATTATGAGTAGATAAGTAACCAAGAATTTGTTTATGTTCACGCCAATGCATTATAAAAAGATAAAACTTAACATGCCGTAGCTATAAAAAATTATAGAACAACGTAATGTTGATGAAATTATGTTTTGGACGTCTATAACTGTCAAACTCTTTCGTGTCAATTGAAAAATGAGTGTGCCCAAACCAAAAAATAAAGACTGGTCCCTAGCAGGATCGAACTGCTGATCTTGGCGTTATTAGCACCACGCCTTAACCAACTGGGCCAAGGGACCGCAACTTTGAAACCGGAAAGGCGCTGAATAATGTTGAGATATTGCGCTGACATAAGCATCAGGACACCAATTACTTCATTCGGTAGTTTTTTCATCTTTTTTTGATAGAAATTTTCTTTTTTTACGAAGTTTTTGACAGATCTGTGACTTTGTGGGATGGAAAATACTGCGCATACCTGAAAAGTTTTTGAAATTTGTTTCTTGTTCTAGTTTAGCCGAACCTTATAGCAAAAGAGATCAGTAATTTATTGATTTAGGGTATAGGCTATACATGACAATAGTCTGGCTATCTTTAATTAAAAGTATTTGCTCGTGGCCGGATGTGACTTTAGAAGCCCACAATTTCATGTTGAGCAGTTGGTTGATTGCTCATGAATAATAGACTGCTAGCTACAAATTTCACCGAACGGCTATAACTAATTACTTCATGAATTCTGTGCGTACTAGTAGTGAATCGTGATATCGAATATATTAGCTAGCTCATGAATTTAAGTGCAGGTGTTATATCTATGAATCATATTGTCGCATCTACTCGGCTTCATGTACAACTGGCCTTTAATAGTTAGCAGGTCACGTAGCTAGTGTCGTGAATATACCACGTCTGATCTAGAGGATAAGCACTATTTTAAGGCTTGATCTCGTTCTGATTATAATGATTAAGTTATTAAGCAATACTGCCGTACCAGTGTAAGTGCAAGCACTAGTGATATTTCAAAAGCTTTTCAAATCCCGGCTCTATTACCTCAGCTTGTAGCTTACTAGCTTGTGACCATCACACTCCCAGCTTCCCACGGGATAGCTTGTGGGAAAGATAGGACGCCAATAGAGTGAAGAGGTGAACTCTTTGTCTTGGAATAATTTGATTAGACTTCTTTTATGGAGTGATTAATCATCGGAATCAGGTCAGTGATTCAGGGCGCGCTTCAGTAGTTCTGGCCCTTGGACAACTGATACATATCCACGATAACAACAAATGAGCAATAATAAACTAAACGCACTCATCCACTCACTACTTCTATTAATCACCACCACCATAATCCTCTATTCACGTCTTTTTTCCACCTCGTTATATCGTTTTTTTCTTCTTCATGTTCCCCATTTTCATGATGCTGCTGCATTACGTCAAAGTTTATACTGACACGGGCGGCACTGGCAGTCCCAGAACTGATCATGATCAAAATTGCAATCCCAACAACCCATATAAATATCTGGCAAGCATCCTTCATCAGCGTTTTGCTACACCTTTGTCTGGGGAAAACATAACAATACAATACATCAAATACATTACATTCAAAATGACTATTGCAGACAGCACTACGTCGTTCATACAGTGAGTATAAGGAACCCGCCATGGCATTTAAGTCCAGGGATACTACTTTGACAGGCGCTGAAGTTTGGGCTTTTGCAAGCTTTGTTAACCTTTTTAGCAACCGATCAAAGACTGGCCTTCTTCATGGACATGTTTATAAAAGGAGATAGAGTACTAACATCGCACCAGGGATACATCAAAGCATCCAACTTTCCACAAAAGAACTAGTTGCCTCTTATCGCAACCTTCGTTTCATAGTGCCAAAATCACAGTCAAGTAAGTCTTTCTGATCTTATCGTCAGGTTTGCAGATCCCCCAGTCTAGCAGACATGATGTATATCCTCCATTATAGAAGCATTACTAACACCTTATAGTCACTGGCAACTTAGAGACTTGGTACAGCCGTTGTCATCTGATCCTAATGAAATTCTTTACACCTATGATGATACCATCAGATCTACAAATAGAAAGACTGACAAAGTTTCAACCGTTACAAAGCTGGACTTCCACCCAAGATGCTTTCAAGAAGTTGATGATCTTATTGTTAGTGGTGGTGTTATCAGCTCAGTGAACAATAGCAATAGTATGACTAATTTGAATCGTTCATTCACCACTTTGAATGATGGTAATACAGGAGCTGGCTCAACTTGGAGAGGTTTATTTTCTCTTTACAATAAAAATACCCAGGAGTCTCAAACAATCAAGCTTGGTTCATACATCAATAATAACGTTTCAATTAGCAAGCAATCAAATGGTCAATATGCTTCATATGTTTGTAATAACGATATGAACTTATACAACACAGATATAAACAACACATCAATAACGGTTAAAGATGCAGTCAACCTAGACTTTCCATTAAATCATTCAGCTTTATCTGATGATGGTAAGAACTTGGTTGTTGTTGGTGATTCATCAAATATTGTTTTACTTCGTCCAGATCAAAATGGTTCAAATACTTTATGTCGTGATAATATAATTGAAACTCAATGTGACTCAGGGTTTTCTACTTCCTTTGATAGTTCTGGATTACAGTTTGCAACTTGTTTCCAAGATGGTACCTGTCTTATTTATGATCTGAGAAACATTTCTGCTGGTCCAATGAAACATGTTTATTCAACTAGAAGACACTCTTCAAACGGTGCATTTAGATGTGTTAAATATTCCAGAGGCACAGATGACTTGTTAGTATTGAGTGAACATGTTGGTAGGGTCCATGTTGTTGATACACGAGACTTCAATAATCATCAAGTTATCATGTTACCAGTTAATGATAACCCACGTTCACGTCAAGCAAGTTCAGCTTCACTATCCAATATCACTTCACAAAGTCGCTCCAATTCTTCAGTGGAAAATGTGAATCCAAGTATCTACAACCCAAAAATCTTGGAATACAATGATATTTTAAATTATGAAGGTAACCTTGCTGCCATCAACACGTTTGAAAACACTTTTGGGACTGCATATAACACCAATCATAATTCCAGAAACTTCAATAATTTCAATTTACTGTCTGCCATTGAAGATGAAGGTGAAGATGATGGCATGGATGATGAATTTATAGGTTCAGATGAAAACCAAATGGATGAAGAAGTCTCTACACTTGGAACTTTACACAGATCTAGTGTTGGCTCAAATCTCACTGCAAGCACGATGTCTAGTGAATTTGATTATACGGATAATGACATTAGTGGGTTAGACTGGTATGAAGATCGCTATGGTTCACATATTGTTATAGGTTGCGATAAAGGGTTGATCAATTGGGATATTGATTCTTGGGGTAGAAGATCATTTCCATCATTCAAATTAGCATGAAGTTATAAGAATTCAAGGCAAATCCGCATTTATCATGTATTATTGTTACAATTTTATTTAATTTTTATACCCAATCAATATTAGGGTTAAGCATATTTATTATTATTCAATGACAGATGTCATTAGAAATATAGAGGGTTACAACGGGGTTTCAGGCGGTTGCTGGGTTTATTTTAGTTAAAGGAACAATTCATGGTACAATTTATTGAATCAAATGTAGACAGCCTAAAACAAAGTTAACTATGTATCAATAGCTTCATCGACTCTAGTCAACAACATCCGCAGTATCTATGTAACTATTTCCATTATTCTCATTGATTTCTAAACTTTCAATTTTTGTTTCTTCTTCAGGTTCATCATCGTGAAGTTCTTCAACTTTATGTTCCTGACTTTGTTGTTTTTGATACTCATCTTTGATCTCATCCCACTCTTTTTCATTCTCAATTAATGCTTGCACACCAATAACATTACATTCATCGAAAATTTCCAAAATTCCTTCAGCTTCTGGAATAGGCATACCATGGAAAACCTTATTAACCTCATCTAAAGATTCAGTCTTCAATGCATCTTGCATTTGTTTTGGCAATTTTTGGAAGCTTTCCCAGCGATACTTTTCTTCTGGGTCTGTTGAATTTGGATCTGGTAAATTAACGACTAGTGTAGAATCTTCATCGAGACTCTTGAGTTGAATTTCTTGATTAGCTTCATCAATACCTTCTTCATCTATTTGTTCCTGTGCCAAGATCTTACAACGCTCTTTAATATGGGCAAATGTACGTTGGTTTTCAGCTTTGAAAGCTTCATATGCTGGGTTTGTTTGATCCTTAAACATTTTAGATAGCAATTGTTCAATAATCAGGCCAATTTCTGTTGGGTGTGTTGTGCGTTTGTATTGGAAAATATCTAAAATATATTGTAACAAAGTTGAGAGGTAAATGATTTGATAGGTTTTCTTATCATCACCTGCAAATTGTGCATCAAAAGCTTTCATTAATAAAGAGTCTTTCTGATCTGGCTTAATGATATGGGTATGTGATTTTAAAAATTTCTTGATTTTATCAACATTATCTATTGGAAGTTTGGAGTATGTTACGGTATCTGGATATAAATCACCAATCTCTTCGTCTTCTTCCTGTTGTTTTGATAAAGTATTGTTCTGGGTACTGACAATATCGGAAGAGACATCCTCTGTAATTTGAGAAGTGGATTGGGGTTCTTCTGAAACAGATTTGGTTGAATTGGTTTCAGGTAGTTGAGAATAAGAGTTTGTTTGCACTGGAGCTGGTGTTTCACTAGTTTTTTTCACTTCTTTAGTTGATTCCCCCTTATTCAAAAATGAGCGATCCCAACCAGTATGCATATCACTTGATGAAATATGCATGGTGCGTTCCTTATATAAAGAGTCAAGTTTTTCAAGATTTTTCTCTAGGACATCATCAATTTTCTTTCTATGTGCTAATATAAGTTCTTTGATATTTGAACCATCATTTTCATCTTTACCAGCAGTTTTCACGTCTTTCTTCAATTGAATGAAAAGATCTTCAATCATTTCATTGTGTGTTGGAGCATCTTCTTGTTGTAACTTTTTTGCTTCTAGTTCCTTTTTCAACTCCTCATTTCCAGAATTGGCATTGATGTCATCAATAGCGGCTTGTTCGTCATAGAATAAAGGTTTTGAATTTGGATCAAAATGTTCAGCCAAGTAAGTCTTTACATAGTCAAAATCAGCCAATTTAGTAGTACCAACATCTGATAGCAATTGGTCAGTTCTCTTGTTTAATTCAGAATACATATCCCTTTGTGTCTCTAAAGTTTTGATATCTTGTTCTCTTTGTTGACGCTTCATATGGATATCTTGCTGTCTCCAGCGGATGAATGAGTTTTTGTCGACATTTGGATGGACTTCGACATCAGAATCATCAGAAAGTTCTAGTTTATCCCACTTTGAGTAGTCAATTGCCATAATGAAATAATTTGATAATAATTGACCAGCTAGTTGTTGTTTCAAGAAGTTCAAAGTGTTGATTTTGGCGTTGTGATGAGATTCGAATCATCTCGAAAGAAAGAAATATTCGGTACGGGCAAAGCACAGAACACATTCGCGACATTAAAGTAAATAGCTAAATACTGATGATATTAATCGAAACTAAAGAGCCCGTTGCTGAGTATAGAGCTGGTCAGTCCAATCAGTCACTACCGACTCCCCATTCAGATATTTATCTCTGAACAATTCATCTGATTTTTTGCTTCCGGTGGTGGATGGCGACATTAGTGAAGTCGAGCAGTAAAGACTAGCTCCTTCCCAAGATCCCAAGGAATCAATAGCTTCAACTGGGTGACCCAGACTTTGTTCAACTTCCTCCAGGATTCTAGTTTTTAGACCTGGGATATTGGCAAGCCCACCAGTTATTATGATTTTTGTTGATAATTCACTTCTAAGATCAATTGGAAGATTTCTCAAAGTTGTTGTAATCATCGGTACTAGTTGGTGATTCTCATTGTCGAGGTCACTATCTTCCAGCTTAAACATAAATCTTTCCAACAATTCATATCTTATACTATTGGGTATTATAATGTTTTCAAATTCAAATTCTTTAGCATCGGTTCTCAAGATTGCTTTAGTTCTGCAATAAAATGTATCACATATCAATTTCTCTGTCATACTGAAGCTATCAACTTCAGCCCAGCTTTCAAACTCTTTCAACTTATCACGAACATATTCATGTAGCTGCCGACCAGCTTTACAGCTGACTTTTATATCTTTGTACATCATTCTCAAGTCAAAAATAGGAATAACAGTTGTTTGGTTCCATCCAAGATCAATCACAAGCCCGCTGCTGCTTCCAGCGCTCACGCAGCTCAACACAGGTTCCGGATAGAATCTTAAGGACTGGGCATGAATATGGAATAGGAAAACTTTTGCTATTATCTTTTTCAATGGAATTGGAAACAATGGAGGTTCTAAAACCAACACCTTGCATTTTTTGGCATCAACCAATAAATTTCTCTGATATATATCATAAATTATCCTTTCCAGAAGACATTCCAGTTTAGCAGCATTAAATTCAGTCAGATCATATGTCCACAAATAGTTGTTTTCAAGGCCATCCTGCTTCTGTATATGGTCCTTTTCAGGAAGCGCGTGTTTGAACTCAATGTTATTATTGAGTTGAGAATCACTTAAATCATACGCGTTTGTTGGTGTCCTTAGGATTGGCGTAGCATCTCCAGCAAAACCTGCCCGTATGAATCTTGCCCCTATTTGTATAATCACTGGATAGTATTGATAAGATTGCATTGATCCATACAGCTTTTGATCTTTGTTAAATCAATTGAACTTGATCGAGCTTGTTGATGGATTTTCAAGTCGCGAAAGTTTATTGTGTCAGGTTTCTGCTGTAAAGACTTGAAAAGCATTGATAAGAGAAACTTAAGGTCTCTTGAAGTCAGTCAATATATTATAAGATGCAATTGCTACGAAATACAGACTACTTGATTGTGCTTTGATTTCAGAGCCTTCCTCTAGAGTTGAAACGTATTTACCTTAAACGATTATATAATATATTACATAACATTCCAGACAATTTATGGAAAAATGTGTTGTGATAAAGAAGGCTACTTCTATAATTCAACCCCATAAAAGCAAAAACTCGTCTCAAAGTTCAAAGTACTATACAAATATGGGTGCTATAGTCTCACTTCCATTCCAAATCGCTGGAACATGGGTTGCTAGTTGCTGTGGTTCCATGTGCTTTTCACTAGTTTCAAAATCATTTAAAAGTATAGGATCAAGTTTCTCAACTCGTTTGAGTTATGCCTTCTTATTCCTACTCAACACTATTCTATCATGGGTAATGCTTACGGATTTTGCAAGAAGTAAGTTGGAAAAACTATCAAAATTTCAATGTGAAGGTGTTGAATGTGGGTTCTTTGCTGTTCATAGAATAAACTTCTCCTTAGGTATATTTCATGTTATACTCGCTGCGATGTTGGTGGGTGTACATTCCACAACAAACCCAAGATCAAAGATTCAAAATAATTTCTGGGCTCCAAAGATACTTCTGTGGCTTGTCTTCATTGTTGTTTCTTTTCTAATACCTGATAAATTCTACATTGGTTGGTCAACTTATGTTTCCGTTTTCTGTGGTGCTTTATTTCTACTCATTGGATTAATCTTATTGGTTGATTTTGCACATGAATGGGCTGAGACTTGTATTGAGCATGTTGAAAATGAAGATGAGTATTCATCAGTGTGGAAGACTATTTTAATTTCAGGAACTTCATTGATGTACTTGGGCTCATTAGTTATGACAATCCTCATCTATGTTTTCTTCTGCAAAAGTGGTTGTTCAATGAACCAGGCTGCTGCCACTGTGAACTTGATACTGTCAATTATTATCACCGTTTTGTCATTAAACAGAACAATTCAAGAGTACAATCCAAATTGTGGGTTAGCTCAAGCTGCAATTGTTTCTGTGTACTGTACTTACTTAACACTTAGTGCATGTGCTTCAGAACCAGATGACAAACAATGTAATCCATTGATCAGATCCAGGGGTACAAGAACTGCAAGTGTTGTTTTGGGAGCTATATTTACATTCATCACAATTGCCTACACAACAACCAGAGCTGCAGCCAATTCTGCTTTTAATGGGAACAATGGAGGTGGTGCTATCACCATCAATTATGATGACCCTGTTTCCACGGAGCCAATTATCAGCACACAACCTTCTGCTAGAAATGAAATGAGACTTCAAGCTATAAGAGAAGCTGTTGCCGTTGGAACTTTGCCTGAAAGTGCTCTACATGATCAAAGTTGGCTCTATGACGACGAAGATGATGAAGATGAAGAAAAAGTTTCAACCAAGTATAATTATGCATTGTTCCATATCATTTTCTTCTTTGCTACACAATGGATTGCTGTGTTGTTAACTATGAATGTTCAACAAGATGATTTTGGTGATTTTGTTCCAGTTGGAAGAACTTATTTCTACTCTTGGGTGAAAATTGTTAGTGCTTGGATTTGTTACTTGATATATGGATGGTCACTGGTAGCTCCAGTTTTGATGCCTGAAAGATTCGGCTTTTAAATCTACAAGAAGTGCTTGCAAATTTATAGCATTGAGATTCAAATGAATACGAGAATTGGGACTTGTTTCTAGCCTTCTGAATCAGTGATACCACCTTCATTGATGATATAGACGCACTCTTTCTCAGGCATATCAGGAGAATCAAGTAATTTGGCGACTCTTTCATCACCACGACCTTTACTATATTGAAAATATTGTTACTTTATATGCTTTTAATGACATGGTTTTATTTCATAAATTACTTACCGCAAAAGGATTCTTGTAGCACTTGCATGTGCTAAAACATGACCACCCACTCTGGATTGATGTTAGTAATGAAAATTATTCATATCTATATTTCTACTCACGGTTTTCTTCCATCTGCTGCCGCAAATAACGCAGAGGCACCTGGGTCTGACTGGACTTGATTGGTCATGAAAACAGCGATATTAAAGTCTTCTGCAATTCTATTCAATCTTGACAAATGCTGGTTAAGCCTTGATTTGCGTTAATAGGGCATCGATACTTCAAGGTACCTGGTTTACTCACTTTTGTTGACGTTCACCCAATTCACCCCTACCAGAGTACTTTATAATGCTCGTTAGTTAATTGAGCCATAAGTTGCAGCCAGATACTTACATCAACTCTGAAGTTTGCCATTATCGAATCAATAATCTTTGAACGTTAGTACAAGTATGTATGTCTCACACCATGGTATAGTCATACAAGCAATCTGTAATCGCCAGAAGCTAATTCCGTACCTAGCTCTTCCAATAGCTCACATTGATGCTCACTATTCAAAGCCCTAGCATAGGTAATGTTTTCAAGACAAGTATCTGGGTCAACGCCAAACCTTTCGGCAATTGATCTTATTCTAAGAAGAGAAATGTGTCAGTAAAATATAAAGTTTGGCTGAAAGTTCGACATCGGCGTTAAAAAAGCTTCACTCACCTATCTGGACGGAAAGTTCCTTCTGTGTCAATATAAGCTGCTTTACCTTCAGCGCCTCCTAGAGACTATTTTTGGTTAGAAATGAAAAGAATTGATTCATATATTCTTGACATACCTTTGGAAGTTGAGCAGTCACACATAAAGTGTGGGCCATTTGAGTTTTCCCACATCGGAATTCACCAAAGACTTCAGAAATACTCATAGTCATAATGCCACCGCCTAAACTGCTATCAAGAGCTTTCGAGCCTGTCGATAGACTCATAACACGCTTTCTAAGATCAGCTTGCACAGTTCCTGAGACGAACCCAACTTGCTATAAAAAAAGAATTAGCAAACTCGTAGATGATGTTTGGCCGGAGGATCTTTCAAAACTTACTACTATTTTCCCTGCAGCTTCCTTAATTTTTTCGACCTTGATTTCACTCAAACCTCTAATCTTCAACAAGTTTCTTCTGGTTGTTGACAAGACCGACTAATCAGAACTATTAGTATCTTTAATGGAACTCATATTGAGGCAAGTTCACTCACGGTGATGCTGCAAATTCCAGCAGCCCTAAGCTTTTGAATATCACTAGCATTAATACCTTGACCTTGAAGCTCGTCAATTGAGACGATAGCTGTACTAGTTTCATTCAGGACCATATTGATGATGATTGACTTGAATAAACTTGGGAAAAGGAAGGCAAAAATGATAAACAAAACCAGGGAGAAATCGTCAGTATTTATAAGTTTGGCATTCAAGTTTAGCCGCCGACCAAAACAGTGGGAACAGTGAGTTAAATTTGCTCTACAAAGGAACACTTTGACAGAGTATCAATTATTAAATGCAGTACTAATGGATTTGTATGGGTCTTTTCTAAAGTGGCATGTGATTATGGACAAGATTCTGGCTCGAAAACCAGGTTTTTCTATTTGGAGAAGCGAGCCGCCCAGTTTCTTGATGTTGTTGTTGGTGAACAAATTTTCTTTTCATGAACGCGTAATGATGATTCTATTGGACAGAACAGCATTTCTGACCTTGACATTCAAATGAACTTGAACATGGATCATCTCTTGCTGCGCTCGTTTGGACAACTCTTACTCTGAGGATTTCAATTAGAACAGGTTCAAATAGGCTTTTGGAAATGGATTCATACTTACTTCATGGCCAGGTTCACCACAGGAATAACAATGGATCTGAGAGTTGCCTGGATCACTGTTATGGCTTCTCAATTGAATAAGGTTGTTATACTGGTCAAATTGGTTTCGAGGTTGGAAATAATACTGTTGTGGTTGATGAGGATGATGATGGTGATGTGATTGTTGTTGCTGTTGTTGTTGGTAGTGGAATTGGCTCAAATGATTGAAAGATCTAGGAGCAGCTGGGCCATGGCTAGAATAGTTTATATGTTCATATGGGTATGGGACAGAAGCATGATGTGGAATGTATGGTCCATAGTTTTCATAATGAGGATGATGAGGGTGAGATGCTGGTAATGAGTTATGTGATTGTGGTGGTGAATGGTTATATACCCAATGCTGGAATGGTTGTGGTTGTACTTGTTGTTGTGATGGAAGTGGTGGTGATGGTTGGTAATATGGATCTTGTCTAAAACTTCCAGGATGTTGTAATGGAGGTAATCTGAAATATGGATCAAAATTTTGGGTTTGGTAGTTATAATCTTGTCCAATATGGTATAATGCACCAGGTGAGCCACTCCCAAACATTTCTTGAGATTGTGTTCTTTTAAGTGTTCTGTACTTTGGACAATCAGATTGAATATGGCCAATCTCTTTGCAAAAATAACATTGTTTGGATTCTGAACTTCTATCATTTGGACATTTAGATGATTCATGGCCTGGCTTTTTACAATTATAACACAGTCTTTCACCTGATGAACAATCTTCAGCATGGTGGCCCAAGTTCCCACATTTATAACATGTTCTTTTGAAAGCTTGTGACACTGGTAATTTTGATTGCAAGATACAGTTGTTCATACCAGCAGACGGAACAAATGGTTCATTGTCAACTTTATAGAAGCGTTCTCTTTGACTAGGAGATGCCAATTCTGTCTTTGGTTGTGTATCAGTCATCATCATCTTTGGAAACCGTTTACCTGTTTTTTTGCAAAAAAATATCTTGTTTGACTTTGAGATGGACGCCTAAGGGGGTATTATTTGGATAAACTTCAGTAACTTGTGATTCAATAATGTTTAAAAAGGGTTTCAATTTGTTCAGAATTCAGCAATTGATGAAGATTTTCTTTAATTTGTGAATCAATTTCAATGGATACAGTTCTCAAAACTCCAATAATGATTTACTGTTGGAACTTCAAAACTTCAGATTTGGGAAAATCAAACACAACTAAACAGTCTAAGATTCTGATGATTATTTGGTTTAAGAATCTAGCAACTAAGATAAGATTAGAAACCAAGCTTATGCCTCAGATTAATTAAGCATAGATTGGTTTTTGATAAAATAAGGCAAACTCTTCCCTTTTAAACTTCTGAAGCACAAGATGAAGTTAACGTCCAAGAAAAAAAAAATGAATGCTTATAACCTCTTGACTGATTTGATGTAACGTACTTTCTTTTTCCTCGAGTACCTGTGAAACACCAAGGTTTATGTGCGTTTGGGTCCTTACTCCTGATTGAATATGATCGTGTTCTTCCAACAGACCAAACCCTCAGATTACTCTATTGGTGTATGTGATTTTCAAACTTTATAATTGTCAAACTTTATTTATTTTTTTTTCAAGTTCTCGTGAACTATTCGAGGTACACAGCTTCACTGGCTACAGCTACAAGTAGTAAATATGGGTGGGGGGACAATAATGATATCGTACATTGATCATGATGAATATGATATTAATAGTATTCTCCGTTTATTGTCTAGTGAATTCTATGTGTAGTATGTGACTATTTCATCTAGAACTGGTGATGTTGTGCTATGTTTCCAGATTAATGTTCCTGGACGTCTCGTTACTGTATGTAGTTCACCTTTCAATTTTCCAAGTCAAATTTGTATTGTCAAATTGCTGCTAATAAAAATCCGAACAAAAGAAGACCGTGCATGAAGTGGAAGAAACGAGACGAGTACGAATGCAGAGTCAAAACAGCTTTTGCGGTGACTAAAATAGATCACAACCTGTCTAGTTGGTGGAGCATCAGTAAAACTGGAGATCTTAGACGGAGACAGCTCCGAAGCTCATCTCTTGTATACTTCAGAAAAGCGTTCTCAGAGAACCAACCCTAAATTTAAAGCTTTGGAGTCTAAAGCTGTTTAAGCAGCATTAATATGTTCTTTTGCACATCTGGTAACTCAGCTCCTCGAACTGAAACTTCGTTAATGTTGTACGAGCTAAGTAATGAGCATCTGCAATAAGGTTGGAAATGTATGGTGAGTTCTAGCTCACTAAAACTAGCTATTGATCAGTGATCACTCTAAATTATCGAGCACCTGTGGCCGTACACCGCACACTTGATTTGGAATCTATTGTGAGAATCTCTATGCTGTTCTCTGCGATAACGTAAAACTTAAATGTTGCTTTCAGCTAGCAAAAGGTGTCTTAGGGTTTGGTTTTTGGTGTACAAGGTTTAAAAGCGGCTTTCAAATTTCACATCAACACGCTGATGGGCTTTGAAAAATCGGTCGATTTGCTGTTGATGGTTTCTTTGGATTCCAAGAAATCAGCTTAAGCCTTGAGGTATAGACTAAAAACAGAGTCATCTATAAAATGTTTGACTATTTTTGACTTTAAGCGAAGGTTTCTAGAAGAAGCAAAAGAAACGAGGCCAACATCACCTAGCATTTTATCTATGTGAACCACTGAAGTGGTGCCATGAGCAAGAGCCTAGAGGCCACGAAGATCACACGCGTGTAATCATACATAGATCTAGTTATTGTTGTGTATCAATTTTGGAGAAGCAAGAGGACTTACACGAAATTGATAGTAAAACTGACTAGATAGAACTACGATTGTGCATGAGAAATAAGAGGGTCCTTTTGACTTTGGGGACGCTAATGCTTATGATAGGTCGTCTGATTCTATCAAGCTGAAATCGTTGGGTATTTTTATAATTTATGTCCACCTACATACCTAGTATAATGTAGAGATCGAACGGCTTTCCATGAGCAATTTAAATTGAAGCTTTACGAGCATACTTTGAACTAAGCATATTATAACATCTATTTTGGGCCTGAAGTATGAAGAAATATATCAGCTTTCAAAATCGAAAACAAATTGGAAGTATAAATGTGTTTCATATGCCGGCCACAATGCATATGCGTAAAGTATAAACATGGTATCAAAGGGTTCGAAATTTAGTATGTGGTACACATTGCACAAATCTTTTTTTTGTATTTCCATGAATTTTAAAACCCCTATAGAATGTGTGTATATGCATGATCCATCATTACTTTTAGTAAATTTATTGCCTGATCTTAATCAATCTTGACAGATGAGTATATCTTTCTGACAAACATCAAACTGGCAATAAACCCAATTGAACCAGTCAATATGAATGCCAGAACACTAATCAATAATGAATATCCAACATATAAAACAATAGTAGTGAATCCACCTAATGAAAATTTGGATAAAATGATTGCATGGATAAAGACATAAATTGAACAACCACCTGCAATAAACATTGATCTCCATTGCCATTTATAGTTTTCTGCACATAGTGTGTAGTAGGTCATTAAAACAGTAACTAAAGAAGTAGTTATGGCCATCAATAAGAAGCAGAAAAATAGGAACCCGAACATGTAGAAGACTCTGTTAAACCATAATGATGAATAAATAAAATACATTTCAACCGAAATTGACCCAAATGGGAAAATTCCTGCAACTAATGCAACAATAATTGTTTTCAAATAAAATGGTTGGGTTGGAATTTGTCTTGGGATTTGATTAGTACGAACTGGTTGGGATAATTGTTCTTTTTTCAATGCTAATAGCGATCCAACAGCAGATAACGGGACTGAAATAATAAACCAAATAACAACTATAGCTAATAATGTACCTGCTGGGACTGCACCTGAAGATTTAACAAAGATTAAAAAAAAGTTCAAAAATGCAAAAGTGACTAAAATACCTCCTGGGACTAAAACTGGGGTCAAGATCATATTCAGCTTCCATTTTTCACCCCCGAAAAATTTATAAATCGACCCTGAAATAAATGATCCCACAGATCCAAAAAGGGCATAAAGAATAAACATAACCGTTGAAAGAGATCCTCTATTAGATGGGGATAATAAACCCAACAGAGCAAAACCAATAGTTGTAAATGACATCAAGAATAACTGAATACCACTACCAACTAAAACTGATAATAATAATGGATTTTTTGGAGCTCTGAAAACATCACCATGAACTAATTTCCATCCTGATTCATCTTGGAATTCATCATCTAAATTGACATCATTATAACGAGTAATATCATTCTTTAAAGCCCTAACCAAAATGTGAGCCATAACTAATGATAAGCAAACAACAATCAATGAAAAATTAATCAATGAAAACCATTGGATTTTTGGATCATAAACATGCAAATATTTATCCCATCTAGTTGCCCAAACGGTAGCTGAAGGAACAAAAGTAATATCATAGGTGAAAACAACATTAGTTGCATCTTTTGGTGAAACAAACACTGGTTGATATTCTTGGGCAGAGCATTCAGCTTCAGTTCTATCCCATGAATGTGGCTCCACGGTCACACCAACAATTCTGAATTGACCATCTTCACGTTCGTGATATTCGATTTGAATGTCGAAATGGTTATCTAGATGAGCTTTCCCATCTTTATCAACAAATCCCAATTCAAAACCTGCACCATAAAAGTCAGAATCTGTTCGTTTATCATGCAATCTTCTGGCGGCTGGTAAGCCGTCAATCAACCAGTTATAAGAAAAGCCATTTTCAATCAATTTGTTGACAAATCCAGCATCAGTTGGTGGATAAGTTGTTTGACACAAACTTTTACAGGTTTCATTTTTCAACATTGTGATATCAAACGCAGAGTTATAAATACGATCACCGAATATGATTGAACCCAATGATTCTGGTTGTTTTTCTAGTTTTTCAGGTTGACAAAAATGCAGCATTGGATGATAGTGATCAAATGAATACACATAATCTTCTTTATTTTTGTTTTCATGAAACACACTAGGTGTGATATGGTTCACTAATAATGGAATCTTCTCATTCTCTTTGTACGAAGTAGGAGCAACACCTGGTAGGTAGAATGCATTTGTAAAGTTGATCACAGCGACCAATGTGAATATTAAGCTAGCAAACATTCTGGAGTCGAATGGGTGTATAGATACTTGTTATTGGTTGAACAACAAACTTTGAATCACTGAGGCAAAATCTGACAATCTAATAACCGGTGCAAGTGATAATACCTTTTTTCGCCAAATGCTTCTGAGCAAAATTCTTCTTCTATAGCAGTCACAATAGCAGCAACAGCGTTCACTTTTTAGCACCCTTGAGACGTGTTTTTGTCACTATAGCCGATGCGAACGTAGAACTTTTTCTCAAAAATCAAAAACAAAAATATTGGCTCGGCTATTTTGCAAAACACATTCGCGAAGCTGGTCGCGAAATATGTTGATTTTTGGAATTTTTGAGCAGCTTCTGAATTAAAGAATTAAGCCTGAGGAAAACAGCGTTAAAGACTGCCAATTGAAGGAAGAAAGTGTTGATACTTTCAGCTGGTTGAATATGGATCCATTCCTGAGCACTGGCAACTTGCCGTTCTACCTTGATCGTGGGCAGGATATATCGGCCTTGATAGAGCAAGATCAATCGTCAATCGCCAGTAAAAGAACATCAATAGATTGCAAAAGGCTAATTACAAGCGCGTTCTCTCCTCAGATAACTATTGCAAGTTCAGAAGAAGTGGACAAAATAGCTGCTGGATTTGGGTTTCACTCCTTCTTTCAATTGCTGAAGCCGTTTGGTGATCACATACAACACAAGTTTCAAATCAAAGATTCACAATTAGTGTCGAGAGTGGCTGATGATTTCTCAGTAAGGTTTACAAGGCCACTTAGCGACTTATTAAGTGTTCAAGAGGCTGAAATTAAAGAAAGACACAAAATTCAACTATTTAATCAACATAGTTTTGAGCTTTTGCTAGCAGAATACATTCAATCAATTGATCTGCATCTCAAAAATGCCAAAAAGAACAACGATAAAGCACTGGAAATACTCCTCAAGGATTCAATCTACATGAAATTCTTTACCAAGTTGCTGTCTTCATCTACAATAACCTCATTTGAATCAATAAACCACCCAGTCGCCTCTTTCATAATCATTAGTGCCAATGATACTTATGATCACGCTAGGCATATGTTGATAGATTTCAAAAGCACAAAATTACCAGAATTCATGAGTATTGATGATATACTCCCCATTTTTTTGATTGTTCATGATGAATCTCAAGAAAGTGATCAGAAGAAGGCATTTCAATTAAAAGATCATATTAAAAAACAACTGTTTGCGGATGCTTTCGTTCTTGGTTTGTCGACTAATAAAGAAGCCAATCCTCAGATGCTCCTTCCACCACTCCTTTCTTCAATAGACGAAGAACTACAAAACACACACTTGACTTCAATTGGAACACCCACATTACCAGCTTCTACGATCACATCTATTTATCAAGTTTTAAAAGACATCATACAGCGGAAAATAATACCATTCATGGAGAAGAAAATTGCAACATGGGATGATCAAGTGATATCACCTAGGAAAAGTATAACTGGTAGACTCTTCAACGTTTCCAAGAGATATTTTGGTGGTTCAAAAAATCAACAAACTGGTGGCGAGCATTCAAGTAACTACAATTTGGAACGAGGTTCATATGGGTCAGGGTCTGTAGAAGCTTTGACACGGAAACTAGCTGATTGGTCATTTATGTTGAGAGATTATAGATATGCTTACACAACTTATGAGTTGGCTAGAAAAGATTTCCTGTCAGACAAAGCATGGCCACATTTAGCATCTGCGCAAGAGATGGCTGCAGTCTCCTTACTAATGGGAGCAACAAATATTACATCAAAAATCAAAAATGATACAATAGATCCACTTGTTGACTCTTCAAATTATACTTTTTTGGCAAGATGTGGATTGAAAACATATGCCTTGAGATCAATCCTAATTGTTTCAGAACTTTTCTGTACTTTACGTGACGGTTGGTCAAGTGCTCCTGCAGCTTTGAAATGGGTTCGTAAGGCACTTTCTGACAATTTGGTTGGAAGAATAGGAAAGTCACTATTATTGGAAAGAGTTGCATATATAAATTCAATTTATATGTCAAGTCAAGCAAAGATAATTTTATCCAAGAAATTATTACACCCTGAGGAGAAAACTGAAGAGACTAAAGAGCTTGAAGCATTGAATCCGTTGAAGTTACAAAAAGACAACATGGCGACAATTGGTCTCACAAATAATAGAAAAGCTGCATTGTGGAATTTGATTGCAGCTAAAGATTGGGATCCAGTTTCTCAGCCTTTACAAGTACAAATCTGTCTTGACATGACAAAGGATGTTTATCAAGATAAGTCATTTGTTGAAAGAGAATCAAGCTTGTACAAGAAGCTCGAAGTAGCATATGAAAAGACTTTGGCCAATACTCAAGCATGAAAGACACTGTATAATTGATATGAATGAACAGTACTGTTTTGACAGAGAATCTCTGTAGTTCTAATATTAAGATTATCATTAAATTAAAAGTTTTAAATAAATAAACAATTAAATCCGTACCCAAGAACAAACATAGACAAACGTTCAAAGAAAGCAAAATCAAAAAAAAACAAAATAAAACAAGTAAAAGGAAAACTTTTTGAAAATAGAGAGTCAAAAAATCAAACCAACAATATGTACAAATACAATCAAACATGTTTGAATAAATTCTCCGGTGGAACAGTATCGAGCATTTCTGTTTCATTAACTCTTGGTTCCACAGGAGTGTAATTGTGCTTCTTTCTTTTGAAGATAAAGAATGCTGCAATAAGACCCAACAATGTCATTGTACCAACAGCTAAAGCTAATCCAATCAGGACAATAAAGCCACGTTTAATATGATGGGACTTTCCTGAAGAAGCAGAACTTGAGGAGCTGGATGGTGTTGATGAAGTGGTTGATGGGTGTGTTGTATTAGTAAGAGTTCCACCAATGTATAAATCTGATATGTCTTTATTCAAGAAAATGGAATTCACAGTAGAAGTTGAGTTGTTATGAGTTGTAATCATATATGGTAGCCAGTTCGTACTATTAAAGTAGGCAACATTCAAATAACCATAATCAGTTAAGTTTAATTCACCAGAAGCAACCAACACTTGATTTGAATCAAAGATGGAACCATTATTGTTATCATTTGAATTGGAGATGCTCAAAAGTGAAATATCCCGAATTGTTGAGTTATTCAATTCATTATCAATAGATCTCCATGAAGAGCCATCATAAGCCTGAATAAAATCTGACCCAGAAACGATTATTCTTCCATCAGTTGAATTATCCACCAAAATAAACTTCTCAACTGTACGGTTCAATTGACTAAAGTGATCAGGTTGAGAGTGGCTTGTAGAATTGAAATCATAACTCATCAATTTCAAATCGTTACTATCATATCTCAAGTCACCCGCAATAATCAAAACGGTATCATTAACAAATCTAAATGCATGAACAGTACCAGAGAACGAATCAACTAAAGATTCCCAATTGGTTTCATTAATATTGTAAAAACATAACCCAGAACATGAAACAGACCCAGCAGAATCAAAGTCACCACCAACAATCAAATAAGTATTGTTCAAGAACCCCAATTCGTTCACCACAGGTGATCCAGAATTACTGGATAATCCGTCTGGTTGAGTGGAGCCAAATGTATTATTATTCAAGTTGTAGATGAAAACACCATCAAAATTGTGGTTATCAACAGATCCACTACCATTGGTACCAACAAATAATCTATCATTTTCTGCAAACAACCTGGTGACTGAAGAGTTTGATGCCCAAGAAATATCAACGCCTGAGGTTTCATTTCCAGAAACAAAAACCAGGTTCCTTATGCCTGAAGAAGTATTGAACTCACCACCAAAAACTGATAACGAGTTGTTGATATAGACACCAGAATTAATGACACTTTGAGAAAACTCTTCATTGGTAATATTTGATTGATCACCTGAACCATTTATGAAAGTCCCTTTGTTTCCAATAGAGTCGGATGATTTCAAAGAGCCAACAAAAAAAGTTGAGTTGTTATTTTTGCCTGAAGAAGTGATATTGAAAGAAAGTTCCAATGTATTATTGTACCAAGTATCATTTCCAGTAATCCATCTTTGATCATCATCAAACAGCCAGAACTCATTCCCTTTAAGAGTTATATTAGAAACAGAACTTGCATTTATCCTGGTACCAAACGAATACCATGATCCATTGTATAATGCACTTTCTTGTAACGAGTTGGAGTTATCATTGCCCAGACTTGAAATAGTTGTAGCATTAATTGTGTTGTTAAAGTCTCCAAGAAGGATCAATGAGTTATCAATAACTTTCATATTTGTCACTTCACCATCAAGACCACCGTTAACGTCATGAGCACTGACATTCAATCCTCTAGTTTCATTGTTGGAATCACTAATGTCCAATCTAAACAAGTTGTCACCATAATTGGAGGTAAAGTCACCACCAACATAAATTGAGTTATTGTATGAGGCCAGGTGTATATCAGAATGATTAGATAATGATGATCCAAGTCTGTTGATGGTTGTGTTTCCAACATATTCTCTCTGTGTAACATTGCTTGCATCAAAATTTGAGAAATTTGATGGTGAATATTCAAACAACCCATTGATTGGGATGGTACCGTTACGATGAACAATATCATCAATTTCAAAGATTGTAACACTGATTCTGTCAGCAACAAAAGTTACAGTATTACCTGAAGGACCAGCTTGGTCTAAAACCATACCAACTCTAACGGTTGAATTCAACTGTCCATAATAGACTAGATCATATTTCTCTTCTTCATTAGTTTGGTAAATCAAACTTGAGTCCAAAATTTCATCAGTAGAATCATCATAAATAGTGACATTTGCAACACCTCTTGAAGAGCAAGAATTATCTTGACCACATCCGGGTGTATACATCAGTATAGTATATTCACCAGCATAAGTGATATTTGGAAAAAATGTTACACCCACATCATCTGGAATTCCACTTGATACATCCACATCAGAAGTGATATATTGGCCATTTGGAGAAGATGACCAATCACCTCTGGTCTCAGCTCTTGAATATTCACTAATGCCGCAACTTGGTTCATTCAAAGTATTGTTAGCATAAGTTGAGTATAAAGATTGATAAATTTGAAGCCCTTCCAACGCAATATTTGAACCAAAGGAGTCTAAGACTTGGAAAGTTAATCCTCCAACATCTAATGAGTTGATGAAACCAAATTCTTGATAAGTTGAACTATAACCAATACTTGTATCAGCAAATGCAACAGCAGTAGAACCGTCATTTGATCTGGAAGCTGATTCTAAATAAGATGAATTGAGTAATGGACACCAAGCATCACAATATGATAAATCACCAGTTGCTGGGTCAACATATGTTAAATTCATAATACCATTTGCAGGAGAGGTCAATAGTCTAAACAGTGAGACTTGACTATCATCATCCTGGGAGTTATATATTCTTATTTTAGACGGTATCACTTGATAAGGTAGGTTGATATTCACAGTTGCAGATGAAGCTCCAGAGACAGACCATTCTTGTGAAGACTCTGGACAAACTAAAGCTTCTGGATTTGAAGAATCATCTGAAGATGAAAAAGATGCATATCTTAAGCTTACCAGTTGATCTGTTGTCACTGATGTGTTTGAAGTGTTGTATGAATGTGTCAGAAGTTGGGGTATGCCCAAATTTGTGAATTGACCGCCAAAAATTATATTTGAGCCAACTTTAATGATGGAATTGATTGTACCATTGTTTCCAAATCCTCTGAACACTGTGCTGTTTAGATTCTGTGACGTTAGGTTGTAAAAGGCAGCGCCATGAGTGTTGTTGAATTCAAAATCACCACCTAGGTATATTAAATTGTCATCTGAATCAAAAAACGCAGTATTGATAGTTCCATTTATGTCACTATTTGGGTCTATTGAAGTAAAATTTTCAGAATCTAAATTGAAAATGGCTGGACTTGAAACATTTTGATTTCCTATTCCATCAAAGTCACCAAGAAGTATAAAAGAATCATTATGTACTGGTAGAATTTGATCTATTGAACCATTTATTTGCCCCAGCGTTATGAATCTATCGTTATCCCCCGTGCTATAATATAGTTGATTTTGTAATGTGTTTTGATTGGTAAAGTTTGATTCGCCAACATAAGAATATATTGAACTTGCATCAAAATCTCCCAAAAATGCTATCTGATCATTATTGGAGCCTGAAAAATCAAATTGAGGGCTTGATACATCTTGGAATGATAGTCTTGAGTGTGCTGAAGTTATTAAAGATGCCAGTATTAGCCCGATGTTGGACCTCATACCGCACTATAGTTGATCTGATAAATAATTAGGGCAAATGATGGATTGTTGTTGCTCTGAAAGTAGTTCTTATTGTTAAAATTCTCGGGGGAGGGTCCTTATATGGTGAATGAATGTTTTGATCTTGGTCCCCTAAGATTCAGCAAAGCTGTGTTGTATAGTTGTGTTTCCTCAATTGGTATTTTGAAAAGAATGAATGTAGCCAGCAGCCGTTGTATAATATTCTCAAGATGCTCTTTTGGTGATCTGTAGCATTTTCATGAACCCATAGAAAAGTGTCTAAGAAAAAAAAATCCATACGTTTTTCAAATGTGGCGGGTAATGTTTATCTATTTCCGCTTTCGGAAGCTTAGTTACTACGGCAACGGGTATACGTAGATGAGAAAAATTGGCCTAATCTGAAAAGATGTGTCAAAGCTAGTGATTCTACTGACTATTGATACATCATAGAGCAATGGAGTTTGGTACTCTGGTACACAAGGGAAAGGAGAACATTGGGTGACCTCAGACAATACGTTCATTATGTTAATTTGGCTTCGAGAAAGGAAATCTGAGATTAAGTTCACCATGCAAACTTAGATTCGTATACGTCTTGCTTCTCTGAAAATTACTTTGAAATCTACAAATTGGCTCAAGTCAATTCAAATTCAAGGTACATATTAAAAAAGCATATATAGTCAAACATGGGTGTCTAAAATTACCCAATAAAGACCAACAACATTAATTCATCATGAAAAAAGATAACAACAATAAATATCCATAGAAGCAGTTTTCTAATCTAAGCTTTAGTCTTTTTGGCAAGAGCTATCTCAACACCATCAACCAATTCACGATATTTTTGTTGAGTTTCAGCTTGATCTAAAAAGATTTTATATTTAGCATTTAATAAGACTCTATCTGGATTATCTTCTGGACATGGAACAACAACTTTACCGCCACCAGATAACTTAACCATAACATTCCATAATTCTTCACCAGGTTCTTGATTCTTTTTAGCTTCTTGTATTTTTAAGTCTTTAATCTTTTCACTAACATCTTTTTGAGTTGTTTTATTTGAACCAAATGAAATAGTTTGTTCTTCACCTTCTGAATCTTCTTCATCCAATGTTGCCTCTTTAGCTGGGGTCATTGGGAATGGGAAACCACCTGAAGAATGTGCAATTGCAGACATATTTGTAGTACTTGCAGTGGCTGAAGGAGCAGTATATGGTGAAGCCAAATCTTTTTGAGCAGTAGCAAGATCTAATGGTTTATTAACCAAGCTTGAAGGAAGTTTGAATGAAGATGATCTTGATCTCGATTTTGATTTGATTGCATCTTTAGCAGCAACAGCACCTAATAATGCAGCACCAAAGACAACAGCAGCATCAATGTATCTTGGAATAATGATTGGTAAACCTGTACAATCAGCTAATAATCTCATCAATAAACCATTTCTACATTGACCACCAGACATAAAGATGGAAGACAAATTATGACCGGATTTTTCCATCTTTTCCACAATTTGTCTAGTTTGTTGAGCAATGAATTCACAGGCACCTAAATAAGTGACGGCCAAGTCATCAACTGAAGTATCCATTGATTGACCAACAATAGCAGCCTTCATTCTTGGATCGGCAATTGGGGATCTATTACCATGGTAGTCACCGTAGAAGAATAAATGTTTGGCTAAAGCAACAACTGATCTAGATCCACGTTGTCTTGTTAAAGCTTCTAATCTTGAATTCAAGTAATCAAACTTGGAAACATTAGATTGATCAGCTAGTCTAGCCAATTCTGAGTAGGCAGGATGTGTGTTTAAAACATGAGCTAAAAGAGCACCAGTACAACTTTGTCCACCTTCAGCTAACCAGAACCCTGGTGCAATAACATCACGATAAGGACCCCAGACACCTTCAACAAAGATCGGATCTTTTGAAAGGGCAATGTGACAAGTTGAAGTACCTGCAACGGCTGCTAATCTACCTGCAGATTTATCCATACCTTTTTTGCTTTCTTCCCTCTCCACTAAAGCAGGGATATCAATATCAGTTTGAGCTGCAACGGTACCAACCCAACCAGCATAAGCATCAATGACACCTGATCCAACATAAGTACTTGTTGTTAAGCCTAATTCTTCAGCGGCTTTTTCAGATAATGGACCCACTGTATCACCGGCACTTAACCATTGACCACCAAGACCTGGTGCACCACCTAATCTCTTGAAATTGTCTTCAACTAATTCAGGCATATTGATTGTTTCTAAAAACTCTTTTGACCACCCATGCTTGGATCCTTCAACTCCTGGTGGTAAGAAGCCTTGTTTACAGGTTGTTGAACAATAAGATCTAGCTTCGGAACCAGTAGCTCTGTGGGTTAAGAAATCTGCCAAATCGTAAAATTTAGCTTGTTTGAACTTTTCACTTGGTAAATTGTTCTTCAACCATTTCATCTTTGGTAATTCCATTTCAATTGACATTGTACCACCAACATATTTTAAGCACTTGTCACCAGTGGCGTTAATTTCATCAGTTTCAGTAACTGCTCTATGATCCATCCATAAAATGACATCTTGATCTGGGTTTTGGAAATCAGGACCAACAGCAAATGGAGAATCATCTTTGGAATTAACCGCAACCAAGGAACAAGTAGCATCAAACCCAATACCCAAGATTTGGGCAGGGTCAACGCCTGCATCACGAACAGATGATTTGACACAGTATGAAATGGCGTCCCAAATTTCAGTAGTGGATTGAGTGATATAGTCTGGTTTCAATTCTTGTCTATTGATTGGTCTTTCAGCTAACGCTAAAATTGAACCAGTATTATCAACAACAGCGGCCCTGGCACTCCCTGTTCCAACATCAACACCAACGTAAAATACGGAGGTATCAACAGAAGATGGGTTGTTTAGCAAGGCTTGTTGGTTTAGGGTAAGGGTTGATCTTGAACGACTAGTGACGACCATTATAATCTAAAACTTTTGAAGTCAATTGAGCTTTCGAAAACAATATTGATTCAGGAATTGATGGAACCTGGGATGTATTTATATCAAGGATCCATCCTCATCTCTGGTTGCTCCAGGTTTGGCTTGTGTGGTGCCTACCACTGGAATTTATGGTAAGGGGCGTATTCGCGAACCGCATCAAAACGTCAGAATTTTTAGCAGCGAACTCGATGGAATTCTGAAAATTGGGCTTTGATGTCATTATGAAGGTGTCAATAGAGTTGGCGTTGGCTGAGTGTGAGAAGCACTAACTATAATACAATCAATAGTTCAGCATTACAAATAGAACTGAGTTCGTGAGAACCGTGAAATCGTTGGCTTCTCTCATTTTCTGGGGTCAGGCACCACTGTAACCATCACCAACGAGCACTGTACACGGAGAGCCCTTTGTCGACACGTTTGAAGCGTTCCCATTGGCTCCCCAGACTGCAGTTTCCCAAGAAAACATGCCAACGGTTCAAGCATTTCCAATCAAAAATGTCTGCACCGCTTTGAGTAGTACTAAGAGCTGAGAGGCTAGAGCTAGCTGTCGTTGTTTGTGTGCAACTGTACGGTTGACAACTGTCCATCGAGGAATCTAGATTGTTAGACTGATCATGGCCAAAGCCTAAAGGTAATTTTCGCGACTCGTTATGGGCTGTTTGGGTAGGTTTACGCATGACAAGGCTTCCCAAACAAAGGCATGGAGGTAAACCGAGTACAATCTAACCTTCGATGAAGGTAACGTTGGAAAAGATCTTACACAAAACAAATGTCGTTGGCCAAATTTTTCTGTTTTCGACAAACCTGACGAAGTTCATTCGTTCGCGATTTTTCACATCTCCTTAGTGACACGTATTCTGTACTATATGTACAAAATTTTCGACTCTATCATGTACATCAAAAAAAACGTCAAACAATGATGCTATTGGATTGAAACGGATCGAACAGAATTGAGAATATGAACAATATGCGATCTTATCAAATGTTCTGGCTGCAGTCTTCACTGGTTACTTGTTCTTGAATGCTCAACAGTTAATTTCTGTTCGATTGGTGGATCTTTTTCTGTTTGAAGGTTTTTTCTGTTGATTATAATACTATAAAATGAAGGGACTTTCCTAGTCTTCAACTTTTAATTATTTCCTTCCAACTAACTATATTTTATCAGAAAAAGATATAGATTACAGAGAAAAACAGAAAATTTAAACATGCCGCTCACTAAACACGTTGATCAGTTGAAAAACAGGTTATACAAAAACACTCCAGACCCAAACAGAAGCTCCAACATTATCCCATACATGATCCATTATAACAAGAAAGGTGAAAACTTTACTATTATCTCCACCACTAATGATTTTGACCTTGCTAAACTTTGTGATGAGTTACTTTCAAACCCATTACCTGATGAACATTTTGCCTTAGGATTAGCTACAAGCCATTCTTTCTTAAGACAGCCTTCTTCAAGTGGTAATCTTAAAAGATTGTTGAGGTTTGGTAACTATACAGTTTTGGATCCTTATTGGTGTGGAAGTTTTGAGAATCAAGCTGAGAATCATAAATCACTTTTGAAAACTGCTAAGATTTTAACAAATCTTTTCCACACTTTGGATGAAAGAAACTGGCCACCACAAGTTAGAGCTATGCAGACTTCATCTATTGGTAATATTTTCATTGGTGACGACTTTGTTGAAGAAAATTTTGAAAAAATGATTACTAAGTATTCAAAAGAATATAAAGGTTATCATAATGATAGAAAGAAGACCAGAGCAAAAAGTATTCCTTTAACTTTATCATGTCATGAATTTCACAGACCTGGAATGAAGGGTGAGAAAATCTCTGAGTATATGGTTATTTGGAAGGACCCAAAGATGAGTTTGGACAAATTGTTGCTTGATTTGAGTGTTAAGAAATATGATTATCAGGTCTTGAAAAACTATAGAATATTCACAGGTGAAGCTAAAGCATTATACGAGGTTGAGGATCTTAGAAGACGTCAATTTTCAATACTTGGGTATGATCTTTATAAATTATCATTGATGTCACCAACCAAAGATGATCCAAGTTTACGTCCAGATTATGAAAAGACTCAAGAGTTATTTTCTGAATTCAAGCATTCAGTTAAAGATCGTTCTTATGATGAAAATTCAATCAAGAAAGGTAGTACACCGGCAAGCTTCCTTGCTTATCAATACTATGGTGCTACACATCCAAAACATCATCGTGGTGAACCAAATTATCAAGTCATGAGTACTGAAAAGATTGTTAACGACAAGGTTTCCAATTATATCTCCCGTCATTTCATTCCAGAGTTCCCAGTTTTTGAATATGATTTTGGTGATGTGTTGGCTATAACCAATTGTACTTATAGTTTTGAATCATTTAGCAAAGATCTTTATGACAGTGTTATAAGTGGTGACTTCGGAAATATCTCAGAAGATATGTTTAATAAAGATCATTATATCAAAAAGGCCATTGAAGAGAATGATAAAAAGATCTGTGCTTCTCTCAATTCTGATTTGTTCAAAAAATCCTTGATTTTCAGTAAAAAGTACATGACAGCCAATGAGAAACTTGATTATTATGATCAAATTGCAACATCACTCAATTTTGGTAAGAATCCAATCAAAAGAAAAGTTAAAACTGCCAGTTATATTATTCATAAAACACATTCAAAAGCTCTTGGTAGAGATGTCAACAACTTGGTTGTGATTATTAAAGATGTTCATTTGGGTATGAAGGAGTTATCAGAAGACTTCACAAAAGCTAAAGCACATAAAAAGCCTGATCAAATTAACAGCTTGCATGTTGACCTCCCAGAACTTTATGTCAACTATGATGATGAAGATTTATCTCCAAAATATATTGCAAGTGCCTTCCCAAGTCCTCATGGTAACTCAAGTTTATATGAGCCATAATCTATCCCCCTCCCCTTTCAACTTTTTCTATAAACTTTTTTTTAATCTATGTTGTATTTAAAAACTATTTGTAGCATCATTACGTACTGTACTACACATATTCAGTATCAAACCTTAATAATATATAAACTTAAATCAATAAACATATTTATACTCCAAATCTTTATCACCAGTTCTTTCTTTAAGATGATCTTCTCTTTCACCACTCAAGATTTGTTCTTTTATTTTGTTTTCTCTTTGTAAGTGGAATCTCAAGACGGTGGCTAAAAGAGAGCCAACAACAACACAACCTAATGAAAAACCATTACCTAATTTGTATGGTGACTTTCTATAGATTTGGCCCGCAATTGCACCTGCCACGTTACCCAACATTTGATTAGTACCAAGGGCAGCAGCACGACGATAATGAGGTGCCATATTGATATTCATCCAAGTTAAATTGACACCAACAGATCCATACAAAGTTATAGCGATCAAATATGTTGCGAAATAACAAGCACCACCTTTCGTTGTAGATAATAGAATAATATAACCAATCATGGCAAACATATTCCCACCAACAAGTAAATAATGCTTGTGGCCAAAATGATCACTGCAATAAGAAATTACAGCGACACCAATAGCAGCCATCACATAACAAGGAACTGATAGATATTGGGCTTCCATTGAGTTGTAACCTAGTTGTAACTTCAAGATTGATGGCAAGAAAGTGGAGAATCCATAAAGAACAATATCACAACAAAATTGAATACAACAAGATAACCAAACTTTTGGATCTTTCCAAGCAGCATAAACTTCTTTCATTTCAAATTCTTGTTTACCTTGATAACGTCTAGTTTGCTCAGCTCTGATACTCATCAAATGTTGCTCACGTTCGTTCAAGAATCTAGCTTTCTTTGGATCATCAGGTAAACCAAACCAAACCCAAACAGCGGCTAATAAAGAAATACAACCTTCAATAACATATAGCCAACTCCAACTTTGGAAAGATCCAACTGGTTTGATCTTTGTAATACCTGTTGCGATTAACCCGCCAAAAGCACCAGAAAGACATGAACAAATGTACAAGTACCCGACTCTTTTAGTTTGTTCATTTCTTTTGTAAGTCATTGTGATGTATAAAGATTGCGAAGGGAAAACAGAACCTTCAAATAAACCTAATAACAATCTAGTTGCTAATAATGAACCATAACTTCTAACAAAACATGTAAAGATTGTAATCAAACTCCAAGCGACCAGCGCAAAAGTTAAATAACGATGAGGACCAATTTTTTTAACAGCCAAAGTACCAGGCAATTCGACAGTAACATATGTAGCATAGAAGATGGAGACAGCTGTGGAATATTGTGAATCAGTGAAACCCAACTGTTCTTGTAAACCAACAACTCTGGCATTCCCAATATTTGAACGATCCAAAAAGGACAAGAAATAAATCAAGCAAAAAATAGGCATAAGGTAGAAATCCAACTTTCTCACCAACTTGTCTTCTTCATGTTTATCAATCTGTAATGATTCATCTTGTAATTCGGCAAATGAGCCTTCTTTGAAAGAGCCAGCTTCTTTGACTTCTGGGGACACAGCTTGTTTAACGTCTTCTAGTTCCTTTTCACTCGACATCGTTAACCTTTGACCAACAAACACCAGAAGCAACTTATTCTAGTCGAGGATTGTGCCTGTCTTTTATACCGTGTACGGCCTTAGCATTAATTATTGACTCGCTCGTGCATTATGGGCTCATTGTGATAAGCAATAGCGCTTCCATGCCATTTGGTGCACTGGGGAGCCCACTGGGGGGCTATCTAATCTTTCCGCAAGATCACCACCATACACCGACAAGGTTTCAACTGGGTTTACCGTTTCACGTACAAAGAGCACTTTCTGGTGACTGTAGTAACAGCTGTGTCTGATTATGCTGGTGATAAGTGCTTATCGCTAGGAGCTCTTTATCGTTGGTGACAGGATCCCTTCAACTCAGTGGACGAGGCATTCTGTTATCACCCAAGGGGAAGTTGCAGCGCGACATTGGTGGAGTAGCCAATGGACGCAAAGGTCAAACTTCAAACCATTCTTCCAGTAAAAGTGCTCGAGGGACAATCCAGTACACATATAGTGTACCAGGACCAGATTACTACATTTTGCGGTAATTGACGCCTATCACTTTCCCTTTATGTGAGCTCTAGAGCTCTAGATTTTGAATCTGTACACCCATCAATCTCGATGGACTCTCGTATATGATCTTATTAAAGCCTAAAATCACGATATACAACCCATCTTAGCAAAATACAAATTCCACTATCCATATCATTATATAGCTCTTGGTTCAACCTTCTTTGTGTAATCACCATAGATATCGAATCTTCTTTGAGTAGTAATTGGAATACCAGCTCTAGTCTTTTTAAGAAGCTCAGGGTCCAACTCCGCAATAACAATTTCTTCATCTTCACCAGCTTCAGCAATAATGTTACCATTAGGATCAACAATTAATGAATGTCCATAAGCGTGATATCCTAGATTCAAGTTTCTAGATGGACTAACCAACACAACAAAAATTTGGTTATCAATAGCTCTAGATCTTGCCAATAAATGCCAGTGTAAAGGACCAGTGACAGTGTTGAAAGCACCAGGATAAACCATTGCAAACGCATTTTTTTCACGGGCTGCTACTGTTGCTAGCTCAGGGAATCTGATGTCATAACAAATTCCTTCACCAATATTACCAAATTCCGGTAGTTCAATAGTTGTTGCCTTGTCACCACCAGTTAGAGTTATACTCTCTTTGAAAGTTATACCATTTGGAATGTCAATATCAAATAAGTGAACTTTTCTATGTTTACCAATAATTTCACCTTGACGATTGAAAGTGATTGATGTGTTATAAATCTTTCCATCATCTCCTAATTCGGGAATGGAACCACCAACAATCAGAATTTTTTGATCTTTAGCTAACTTGGATAGAAATTGAGTACTTTCACCATCTGGAATCTTTTCAGCATATTTTGAGAATTCTGTGACAGAGTATGGAGAGTTAAAACATTCAGGCAAAATAACCAAGTCAATTGATGAATCCTTCTCTAAAGCTTTCAAAATGAACTCTTTTGCATGAGCTAAATTGGCTTGTTTGTCACTGCCAGCAGTGATTTGGATTAAAGCAACTTTCAACTTCTTGGATAGTAGTTCAGACATTATTCCTTTAGTTCGATCTATACTTCAATTGAGTTAAACTGATGATAAATCAATTCAGACTTAACTTTTTGGCTTCTTCCTTTATGATTCATTATTTCGCGATTTCTCATTATGGCCACAGTTTGTTGCCCGATTACCAATTCTCACTGGGGGAACTAGTGAACTCCGCTGGGGGAGATCAAACAATAAGATGAAAACTATTCGAAGTTGGATCAAATTGTTCGAAAGCGAATGGGGGTCCAAAACATATATAAAGTCATTGAAAGACCAGTTTAATCAAACTCCTCGAGGATTTTATCATATGAACAAAAATCAAGATACATATCTCACAACATGTCCTTCAAGGTATGTAAACGATCCCTTATCGATCCTGCAGCGGAGAAAACTAACATCGAATCCGATTTAGAGACTTATCAGATTTATTGGTGAAGATAACCAAGAATACTTTGGGGATGCTATACTTCCAGAAGATGAAATAGATGTTTACAAGGCAAAAGAAGCTACTATAATCATTGGTGATGTTCTTAAAGATTACACCTTGACAAACTATACACAAAAGATCAAAAAGTTATTGTCACCACTCTCACCAGATCAAATACCTTCATTAAGATGTGTTGGTATGAATTACACCAAGCACGCTATTGAGATCAAAATGGAAATTCCAAAATACCCAGTGTTGTTTTTCAAACCAACTTCAGCGATAGTTGGTCCTTCAGATCCAATCAGAGTCCCAGCGGCTTGTCAAATCCCTCCAGCTAAAGTTGATTATGAAGTTGAAATGGCTATTGTTATTGGTAAAGAAGGTAAAGATATCCCATTACATAAGGCACACGAATATATTCTAGGTTATACAATTGGTAATGATGTTAGTCAACGTACCTGGCAAATGGATAGAGGTGGTACTCAATTTGGTGTTGGTAAAATGTTTGATACATTTGCACCATTGGGACCATGTATTGTCTCATCAAATGTGCTACCAGATACTGATGGTTTAAACATTAGCTGTAAAGTTAATGGTATTACTAGACAAGATTCAAACACCTCAGATATGATTTTCAACTGTTTTGAGGTTGTTTCTTTTATGTCCAATGGTACAACTTTGAAGCCTGGTGATGTTATCTTTACTGGTACACCTTCAGGTGTTGCAGTTGGGTTGAATCCATCTCCTTGGTTGAAAGACGGGGATGAAATCGTTTTCGAAATTGATAAAATTGGTACATTGAAGAATAAAGTTGTTTTTGAAAATGATCCAGAAATAACAAAATTGCATCTATAGTTTGAAATTATACATATCTTTACAAAATGGATCTTGTTTCCCCATAAACCTTTCCTTACAATGATGATGTAGTCTTGAATATTCGACACCTAACTCCCAAAAACACTGGGTATATAGACTTGAGACAATGTTGAAAAAGCTTGCAAGGTTATTCAAATTATCAATGCTTGATAAATTTGCAGCACATTTCCTTATGCTCATATGATACTCAAAGGCACCTCTGTCCAGAACCAGATTTCTATCCAGCTCTTCTTTAATTCTCACCAAATAATCAAAAGCATCTTCATTGTATTCCTCCAAGCCTTCATTAAATTTATCACTCTCCGGTCCTCTCTCCAAAAAGTTATAACACCAAATAATCATAACTGATGCATTAATAATATGGGCCCTCTCGTGCACAGGATCCTTATCAGGTCTATAATCAATAACACCATCCTGAAAGTTCAATAGACATTCAATAACACATAAATAAGCATGGACAACAGATACTCTTCCATCTAATGATTTTGCCCATTTTCTCAATCTCATTTCAACATTTTTATAATCCTTGTCATCCACTTTGACACTCATTCTCAGAGGTAAACCTGCAAGAATCAACATGTCATGGTTGACTATTCTTAACCTAATTTGTGCCATGTGGTATGAAGGATATTTGCACTTGGTATCATTCAAATCGAAATAAACAGTTCCTGAATCGGCTTTCCTCACTCTTAAATCAACCAGCAGCGTGCTAACATCACAACACGAACCTTCATTAACGTTATATTTCCAAGAATCCAACGCATAAGATAATTTGTCTCTCCAGACATCTTTCAGTATATCACTAGTTGATTCATCAGTAATCATGGCCATTGTTTCATCTCTCAACTCAAACTGAACCATCAAAGATACAACGGCAAATAACATAACTTTTTTCCCAAATGAATTGGTTTGAACTTTCTCACCCTTTAGTAACTTCTTCAAAGCAGTCAAAACCATTTCGGGATTCTTGGGTAGTTCAAGATTTTTCAAAGTATCTATATCGGCCTCCCATAAACAATCATCACATGGCAATCCCAATCTCAATTTGTTGACATACAAGGAAGCTTGATGTCCAGACGTTATTAAACTATTAAGATCAAAGCAAAAAGCCATCAAGGCACACCTTTTCATAGATTCTGCGTGGATCCATTTATTCCACAACACATACTGATCAGTTTCATTCAATTCAGTGTGGGATTTACTTTCAGTAGCATAAGGGTCACCACCAAGTACTGTACTTCTCTTCATCATTTCTATCTTAGCAGCATAGTGAACCGATGACCGTTCATGTAAGTCTCTTGAAGAATAATGCTTCTCAAAGACTTCAAGGATTAGTAAGCTTTGAATCTCCCATGGTTCAGAGGCTCCTGGTGATCTATGTTTGAATATTAGCCATCTCAAGGGGATACCTATTTCCATAGCCATACCTAGAGGGTCCTTGAAAGGATTCCCGATTGAATTTGAGAGCGCAGCCCCCATTAAAACCATTGCAAGTATCAATATTGGTGGTGCCGTAAGAGTATTGAATGATGGTTTGTGAATGATTGGATATTGTATATGGAAAGTGGTCCAATAAATGTTCAAACAGAGCTCTAAAGCTGTAGCATCAAAATCTTCATGACTAGTCAACGTGGGTATGAGAAACAACATCCGTCTCATCAACTCAGATGTTATCAACGTTGAGTTTCCTTGAAAAGATGGGATGTTTCCTAGATCCGACTCTAGTAATTCTAATAAAGTGGAATTCAACGTCTGTTCAAAATTCAAGTCTGGTCTTGTCAAAATATCTTTAAAGTCATAAAATGTATCAAACGACTTTGATCTAGACTTTGTACTTTCTGGAGATCTACCATAGATTGGTGAAAATAGGTTATCATTGATACCAATGGTCCAGTTTTGAGGAATAAAAGATGAAATATCGTCTGACATTGGGAAAGGTGATATTGCAAACTCGGCGCCATTTGGTGTGGAATTCTCACCAGGAGTTTCTGGCTTTTTGGGATTATATTCCACTTCAGTGGCCTTATTTCTTAAATGCCTGTTGTAATGGTCTTTCTTAACATCTGCTCTCTTGAACTTCATACCACATTCTTCACACTCGTAAAGCGCTGCAGTATCATCATGGTTAAGCTTATGTCTTTTAAGATGGTCCTTCCTTGAAAATGACTTGAGACAGCCAGGATATTCACATTTAAATCTTTGATCTTGAGCCTTTTTTGCTTTCTGAGTGGGTTCCTCGGCCTCATTTGGTTCCTTAGTTGCAGTTCTCAATCTTTTCTTTGACATTCCTTCTTCACATCACTTTCCAGATCTGTTGACCTTTTACCATGCCATCAATGACCAGATATATTAGCTGATTAATGATCGTGCTTTGTTTTCATTGTTGTTTTTTGAAGTCAAGAGATTGTTCTTTTGGTTTTCGCGAATTTGAAAAATAGCTCCTCCAAATTTTGAGGACGCTATTTTAAACAAAATGAGCCTGAGACTTGAGACTTCAATTTGAAATCTATGGCTTGGTCTTGGAATTAACCAATTTAGTTACACTTGAAAGCTATAATCTATAAGCTATTAAAGATTCAGCTTTGTGAAATGCTCGTCTTTGCTAACTAATTAATGTTCAACGTTTAACTTGAAAGAAAACGCGTCCACTTGAAAATTTACAAAACCAATCTGGCACACATACACACAACGTACTGAGTATACTATTTATAAGTTCAATTGGCCTCATTATACACTTTATATCTACAAATCCAACCTCTTTAAAGGTATTACCATGTATTTTTGATCCGTTTCGAAATCTTGAGATCGCTGTCACCATCCTGTAGAGGATAAAACCGTTTTATGTCAAGAGCAACACCAGTATAAACATTTTAGTACAAAATGTCATAGAAAAGCTTTGGAATCCTGAAAAATCTATTCGATTCAGCTGTTCTTCATTGAATCAATTGCATCAAAGTCCAATATGGTGTTTCAAAATCCTTTCAAAGTCGAGCAATACATGGATGAGCATGAAACTAACATCACTTATAATCTGGGGGAAACTTGTTGTCACTCACTTTCATTAAAAGATATTGAGCAATTATCAGGGAATCCACCACCTTTGGATAAAATTGATAGTATAAGACTGACATATGGTGCTATTAGAGGTACAGATGACTTGAAAAATGGTATTTCCAGCTTATACGATAACATTGGTCTTGATGATATTGTTGTTACAAATGGTGCGATTGGTGCCAATTTCCTAACTATTTATAGTTTGATCGATTCAACTGATCATGTCATTGTCGTTGACCCAACTTATGAGCAATTGAAGTCTGTTCCTACAATTTTCAAAGGTGAAGTTTCACTGCTACCTTTAAAGAGTGAAGAAGGTTGGATTCCATCAGTTGATACCTTAAAGAGTTTAATCAAACCAAATACCAAACTAATCATCATCAATAACCCAAATAATCCAAGTGGACAATACATTCAAACTTCAATTTTGGAGAAGATTGTTAATGTTGCTAAAGAAAATGATGCTTATCTCTTGTGTGATGAAGTTTATAGACCTTTATTCCATGGTGTTTCAAAGCCTAAATCTATTGTGGAGCTTTATGAAAAAGGTATCTCAACTGGCTCTTGTTCAAAGGCATTTTCCGCCGCAGGTATCAGACTAGGATGGATAGCATCAAAAGATAAAGATTTCATAAATGCTTGTTTTCTAAGAAGAGACTACAACACAATTTCCATCTCAATGATTGATGACATTATTGGAACTTATATTTTGCTAAATAAAGATGCAATCTTGAAAAGAAACCATGAGCTTTGTGCTCAAAATATCAAGATCATTGAGGATTTTGTTCACCGTAATTCAACAAAGGTCAGTTGGGTCAAGCCAAACTCAGGTGCAACATGTTTCATTAAACTTCACACAGTTGAAAACACATATGACTTTTGTTCTAATTTGGCAGTACAACACAGTACATTGATTGTCCCTGGTGAAGTCTTTGATCATCCAGGATATATCAGGATTGGTTTTGGTAATTCATCAAAAGAATTGGTTGAGGGATTGAAGATCCTTGAGGCTTTGATTTGAAACTACAAAAACCATCAACATTGACAAAATTTTCATATTTGAGATCAACAGTGTAGTAGCCCCTGGGTTTTAAGTTGTTCACCATCAAGTGCGTTCTTTTCTCACCTCCTTAGTGGATGTATTCACGGACGTGATGCTCGTGTTATAACCAAACGATTGGGCTTGAGTGGACACGTCAAAACTCTCTTGATTGTAGCTAAGAGTATCAGGTATTTCAAAGCAAGTTTGTTGATCATTCAAGCCTTCGAATGGCTCACCAATATTCACAAACTTGCATTTCCAATAACTTATTGTTCTGATCCATTACCATCAGCTTTGCAGACACTTTCAACCAAAAAATCAAAGTTTTCATTCTTTTGAATTGCTTGTTTCACATGTTGTGCAGTAACTCTTTTGGTACCAGCATCTTTTGCTTCTGTACCAGCAGCATCAACCAATGAAGCTAGGAAAAACTCTAAAGCTCTACCAACAACAACAGGTGTTGCTTGAGCAACTTTACCAATATCCTCATCTGATTGCATCAACTTCTTTATTCTAGCAGCTGGGAAATGAGTCTTGATATCATCAAATTTAGGTGACATTTTTATAATGAACAAACAATTGAACAAGTTTTCTAAAGTTTACGGCATTTTCAAAACCTGCTAAATTTCATGTGTTTTTGATGGAATATCACATCTTTATATAATTTTTTTTTTTTAGCCCATCAAAATCTGAATCGGCCACGAATCAAAACAACCAGGTTGTTACCCGGGAAACCAACGCTACGGTAACAGCTGTACTACAATTAATTTCAAGTCAACAGTTCTCATAATATCTATTGTTCAAAATAGTAAAACCAAACCAGAATATCATTCACTCCAGATTACGATCATCAGTATATTCATCTCCCTCTGGTGCATCATCAAGCCCTAAGTCATCCTCCTCGGCTTCGGCTGCTGGAGCTTGTTCTTCGTTCAACACTTCACCATCATCATCAATATCATAATCATCATCATCTATCACATCACCCAAAATGTCTTCCTCTTCATCATCTCTAAAATCGCCATCTCTGACAGCATTATAACCTGCACCTCTTCTTGCATATCTTGTATTTCTAGAAAAGATGGATTTGACTTTGTTGATCAAAAAGTTATCAAAGATTCTGAACATCTTGAAGGTTGCAATACCAGCAGCAATAACAGTAACACCACCTCTGATTATGCTATTAACAACTTTGTCTGTGGCATTATTTTCAATCAAATCATCTTCTTCACCTAATCTGATTTCACCGAATCTTTGGAATCCACCATTACGACGAATACCTTTTTCATAAACAAACCAAACTGCAAATAAGAAAACTAAAATAGGCGCAATGATAACAACAGCCAAACCAAATCCTTTAAGCTTGCCACCACGTTTCTTTTGGAACTCATCCTCTTTACCTGGACATGGAATAGGATCAAGCTTATCAAATTCTTGACCACCTTCACAAGTTGATAATGCAATTTTTCTATAACCGGTTGGCTCAAAATATTCAAAAGCATCTTTATCAATTTTACAGATCTGAGAATTATCTGCTGGTTCCAATCCCTCGACTAACTTACAAGTACCGTCACTTGCCTTGACATAGTTGAAATCACATTCATAATCACGTCTGGTACATGGACAGTTTCTAACAACTTTGAAAGCAGAACTCAATGGTGCACTTCCAATAAAACAATCAGAATGATCACTTAATCTTCTCAAATATTGAGCTTCATGACCAAACAAACAATTTGTAGTGGAGAAAGGATGTTTTGGAGACCAATATTCAAAATCATCTTTATCTGGATCATCCAAATCCAAAACACATTGTCTTGCAAAAACATTCTCAAAATCAAGAGCAAAGGTCTTTGTTTCTTCGCCTCTGTTTGCTGGAGAGTTGGCAATCAATAAGAATCTCTTTGAAGTATCAGATGGAACAGTAACAATATCTTCAACTTTGACCAAATCTTCACTAAATTTGTAGTCATTCCATGATTGACCTTCGTCCAAAGAATAATGTATAGTGTCTGTATTTGTTTGATCATTAACTAGAACAATGATTGATCCACGATCACCAAATTCCCATTGATATACTCCTTTCTTGGCTTCTTTCCAGGTGCTACCCCCATCTGTTGTAATAAATGTTGAAGCATCATCAAAAGCACCAAGTGTATCACCGACATTACCAACACCTAATAAAACACCAGTGGCGGATCCTGATGAGAAAGTATCACGATAATCTTTTCTTTCAGTGTAACCATGAAGATGTAACGAACATTCACTCAAAGATTTACCGACACATGAAAACTTCTTACCTTCAGAATCTGTAGAAGGAGGTTGAAGTAAGTCCCAATCTGAACCATCATTAAATGTGATTTGGGATTTCAACTGTTTACGTGAACCTTGTTTTGCTTCTTCGTTATTCGAAACAGTATTAATGATGGCAATACCTTCAAGTCCTTCAACTCTTTCATAATCAACAAAACCATATTCATTTCTGTTCACAAATCTTTCAGAAAGAACATATGATGTACCATTGGAGTTAGATTTTAAAATTGAGCCAAACTCGGAACCGGCTCTTTCGTTGGTAGTGACATGTAAGAAGATAGCACCTGTTTCTGAACCAAGAATTGTATAAGCTTGTTGCTTGTTGACTTTGAAGTTTGATGGGAATAAAGCTTCAGCAAAAGTTTCACCATCTACTGTAACATAAGCCTTCAGACTGTCTCCTTCAACAGCTGCAACAACAGTGTAGTGTGTGGTAGTTGCAAATCCGACGATTCTATCATATAATGTCTTTTGATTGGCAAATTCATCTTCTGAGGAAATCAATGAGAATCCATCTTTTTCGAGAACCTGACAATATATTGTGTTTTTATCAGCATTGAATTTGGTGTATCTAGCACCAACAAAATCACATGTTCTAACATTTTTGGCTAGACTTTTCCATGATTGACCACGATCTTTAGTAATAAATGCAACTGACTTACAGTTTTCTGAGAATCTGGATTCACAATTCTCATCACCATAGAATATAAATGAAGCGTCTGTTTGATTGTTGAACGTCAAAACTGGTAATCCGAAAACGTTGATTGATGATGGTGCTGAAACAATTTGAAAAGTGTTTGCTCTGTCATTTGAGATGTGTAACTTCTTGTTGGTGGTGATAAGGACAACATCATCTTTAAAGTATGGGTTTAGGTAAATCTCATAAATTTCATCATCAGTTTGGTACTTTTTGAAACTTTTACCAGCATCATGTGAGATGAAAACTTCATTTCTTGTAGTTCTAACAAGGATGGTTTCATCAGAGCTATGACCTTTAGTTTGATCCAAAAACATGTAACGAGCGATCCTGCCTTGGAAACTTGTTTCACTAGTTTGAATCTTGTTTGCTTTGAGTAAAGCATCATCACAATTGAACGATTTTTCACTTAAATCAACACTTCCACCTTCACATAAGTTACCTGGAATCTTTCTTTTTGACTGTAATTTCAACTCTTTGTTTGAAGAATCTGCACATATCTTGGTAATAGCATTGTAATCGGGAGCACATTCACCTTTGGAATTTTTCAAGAAACCAAAGTTACACTCATAGTCCCCATCAGTACATTGACAAGCAACTTCTTCAACTTTCAAGTCTTCAAACACTTTGTTGACAAAACATTTAGCATCTTGTTTTCTGCGCTTGAAAATATCTTTATGACCAAAGATACATTGACCATTACCGTCATCATCTGTTCTACCATACCAAGTTTCCATATCCCCATCACCACAAGTCGAATCGAAAGCCTTTGCAAAATCAAGACTATAAAGAACCTGGCTGTTTTCATTTGAGTTTTGAGGTCTGAACAACCCAGAAAGAATAAACTTGGTTGAGGTGCCATCGATAGTAGTTGTTAACAAATATGGAAAAATGTCCTTATCAATGCTGAATGATTGCCACGTTTTTGCTTGGTCTAGAGAATAATAGAGTTTAGACGTTAATAAGTTTTCTTTACGTCTATCAGATTTAACGTATGGAGCAGCAACAATAACATTACCGAGATCACCAAAAGCAAATATAGTTGGCTCATCAAGAGTTTTTTCCCAATTAAGACCCCCATCTCTTGAAGCATAGGTGTGCATGTTCAGAATGTTTTTATCAAGAGATGTACCAGTAGAGCCAACAGCTAATAAAATACCTGGAGTAGCACCTGTGGCACCTTGACCATCTCCTCTTCTTTCTTCCAAGCTTAACAAATTTAAGCTACAGCTTTCATCACCTGGACAATTACTAGTTTTCAGATAATCCCATGTCCGACCATCATCGAAAGTAATTTTAGACTTGGATAATGGAGCCAAAGTACTACTATCATATCCTTCCATCACATTTGCAATCCAAACACCTTCAATAGTTTCCACTTTCTCTAAATTCACAAATCCCAAGAAGTTACCTTCAATGTTCTCTAGCAACTTTTTGAAATGAATACCTTCACTGTCAGAAGACAAAATATCAGAAACTTGCTTACCATCCTCTGAGAAGCCCCAAACACTGATATGCAATGAGGATTTGCTTGAAGGGAGGAAGCTAAAGCTATCAGAGACAATGGCAGCATCGATAACGGCTTTTGTAAATTCATAGCCATCTTTGGACACGTATAGAACTGCTGAAGATCCGGTAGCACCGTACTTATCAGTTTGCACAGTGGCAACAATGAATGACTGAATAACATTAATTTCCAAAACATAACTAGTTGCTAGGATCCCGGTGGTATCATTTATGGTTTCTTGTGTTTTGAAGAAATCAGTTGAAGTGATAATTTGAGTTTGCCTTATATATCCGTGAGTATCTCTTTCACTTTTCAAACACAAAATTCTGCTATCATCACCTGCATCAAAAACACCATTAGATTTTGTAAAGGTACAGTATGAAACATTTGGTATCAAAATCTTTGGATCATTCTTAAAACCATCAGTGGTGTAAAAGACGTCATTCTTACAGTTTCCTTCTTTATCACATTCAATAAATGCCAGTAATACTTCATCAGTGTTTTTGCTATTGACATTCACTTCATAATTGAGATTAGGATCAATTTCTACTTTGAATGTGTCCCAACTTTTACCTTGATCATTGGAAACGTAATGTGTTGATTTTGAAGAAAAGGCAAAAACACGATCTTTTTTAATCTTATCAATATAGAAATTTTGAACATCATCTAAAACTTTTTCCCAATTCTTCCCATCATCTTGAGATCTTAGTAAACTCTTGCCATTCAAATTCAAAAGGACTGGGGAATCATCAAAATACAAAATGCTTTCAGAGACATGATCTGACACTTGTGAATGTATTTCTGGGGCAAAATCAGCTACCACCACTTTTAAAAGAGCGACCACCAGGTAGGTTAATCCAAGAATAACCTTCATCCTGTGATTCACTCAAATTGAATTACCTGCCCTAAATTGATTCTCGATCAATTGGTAGTTGTTTGAAGTCTCTTTGTTCTTTATAAAACGGATCTTATCGAGGAACGTTATTGCTTTCTGCTTTCCAAATCACCGCAATTGACTCAATTGTTATGCTTCTGTCCTTTCACTTTGACTTTCAATAGCTGATTGAATTGGTCGACTTATCGAATAACTCCAAAATGGAATCGAATTGGTTCCTTTTAATTTGCTTCCAGCCTATAAAATTGGGCAATTCTTCAACCGCCATTCAAAAAGCGTTCGCGAAAACAGCCTCCAAATAATGCTGCGCTAACCAGGTCGCGAACATCCGAACATCTCATCGGCTTTGGCTCAAAAAATTTATTTTGCACTTTAAATATTTAGAAACAATAAGCAGAACAATTAACGAGCTACTTCGAGTAATCTTTTGAGGTGTGTTTGTTGATATATTCGTTACAAAGCCATGTCATCCCAAGAAGAAAATAGAGAAGTCCAAAACTTAGGTAAAGGTGACAGAGTTAACGGTAAGTTTATATATTTGGAAGGTCTCATTTAGTAGAGAGTACTGACATAAAATTTGACAGGAAAGAACTGGAAGGTTGAAAAAGCCGCATTCAGAGTTAAAAGTTTAGGTGTTAAATCTACTTGGGCTAAGAAGCAAGAACAAAGATTGAAAGATGAGCAAGTCAAAGCTAAGCTTAAAGAACTAAAAGATGAAAAAGAAAATGAAAAGAAAGAACGTATTCAAGCTATAAAGGACAGAAGAGCCAAACAAGAAGAGAAAGAAAGATATGAAAAGATGGCTGCCAAAATGCATGCTAAGAAGGTTGAAAGAATGCGTAAAAGAGAAAAAAGAAATAAACTACTTAAAGACCGTTGAACCTTTCGATGAGAAAGGGTTGTCAACTTTATCATCGTCATCGTCAACGACAAGTAATAATGGTTTTCTGTGTATATTAGGGATTTTAATGGCATTTGTTTTCAAAAGTTTTATGAAATGATGTTTGAATGTAATTATGGCTTACATGCCCTGATTCTTAGAATGCAAGCTTTGTGTGTGTTCTGTTACAGATCATATATGGCTAATAATTTCAATTGGTGCTCTTTTTTCTTCTCTTTGAACTAACAATAGATTTTTTAATGCACTCAGTATAGGATATAGGATCTTTCAAGCGCAATTTCAAGATCCATATACCCATGAGGCTGATTTTGAATTGAAAACATTATACAAATTAGGTAAGAACAATGATTCTCGAAATGCGTCTAGAAGACTTCACAGTATTTTGAGGCCCTACGCATATTTTTAAAATCTCTTGCTGGCACGTTACTACTGATGTTTTTTATTTCACGGTTTTATTGTTGATTCAGATTTCTTCTATAAGCTATTGTGTCTTCCCGATACGGCAATAGCGTCGATACCTTCAACTTCAAAACACCGAACATTAACCAGACAGCTGTCAAAACCAAACTTTGTTTTATAATTGTTTCGAAACTAAGTCTGAAAGCTTTTAAAAAAGTATATAAAAGGTACTTTCACTTCATTTAATTCAAAAAGCCTTCTTCACCTTATTATCAAACAACTAAAACACTACAATCACTATCAAAAATGCAACCATCCACCACTTTCGCTGCTCCAAAAGACAAAACTGAAAACGCTGATCAATTTAACTGGGGACGTTATTCTTCTGGTCACTGTATCATTGCTTAGTTCTGTGAATTTTTCTACACATTTTTTTATCTGTTATACTGAAGCTGGTTTTGTTATGTCAATGCTGACAGTTTGAAATAGCTATATGGTTTTTTAATCCTAGAACGGTACACAAGTTCCAAATATATTGAATGACATTATACTTTAATTTTTAGACCATGACCCCCTGTAGCTCAAACATATTCTTCGCCGTAATGTGAGAGTATTAATTATATTGTTGAGATTCAGCTGTACTAGTTCAGACAAAATGGTTTTTTTGCTGCTCTTATCTGTACAATTTCCTAATCCGGTTGATTATCAATTTTAAACTTCATATCTATTAATTCAACTGAAAAACAACGTAACTCTTCCAAAATGTCCTGTATTAATAAGTGTAAACTCTAGATATATTTCATTCCTTACTTCTATTCTAGATCTATTAAGCTTTCATACGATCACAGCTAGCTGATCAGTTAATTCAGCTAGCTGCGGTGCCCATGTACTGGCCCACTCACCAGCAGCTTAGCTAGAATATTCGAACCAACATGATCATGATTAATATCGACTAAACTGCATTTAACCATTAGGACATCGAGATCATGGAATTAAAGTACTTATATGATCAGCTTATAATAATTGGCCGTGAATATAATTATTTATTATATATTGATCAACATATATTTTTTTTTTATAAATTACTAGTTGATGTATTTGATGAACTTGGATGAGGAATGCAATTAAGCACGAACCGCTTGGATTAATTTGTAGGCTTCTCGCTATGTTGGAATTCAAACTTCCTTATAATATCCTTCTCAGCTAGCCAATTACTGATCAGAAAAATTAACCTTAATTTTTTTTTTTTAATGTCCAATATCTGATGTGTATTTATAATAAAATGCTGAATTATAATAATTATAATGTACAAAATCACTAGGGACTCAGTCTATAATTATATTATTGCGTCGACGACGTCTGATTTAAAGTTAAAGCTGGGATAAATCAGAATAAAAATATTAACAGGTAAGAATGTATCTGATGTGTATAATATGAAAATCAAAAAAAAATAGACAGCGTCTATAAGCACTAGCTAGTGCAGATCATAATATATTATTGATCATATTATTAGTCATTTTGAATATTAAAAACGTCGACGTGATTCATATAATAATTAATATTGCAGATCGAGTGGTCTCTCTATTAATTAACATATAAGTACGACAATTAAACTATATCTGTATTCAAAAGTTTCTCAGAAGCTGCATGTTGTCAGTGACACAGTTCATGAACTAGCAACGTTTATAGACCATATGGGTTGGCATTATTTGCACTATGAGCTAGCAGACGAAAAGCTACAAATACAACATCATATAATAAACAAATCACGATAAATTAATGTATATAATATATTAAAAGTTCAATTAATATCTTGACTTTACTAGTCTAGAATATCATTTGTAAAAGAAAAACGAAAAAAGACAAAGATCCAAATAGTAAGCCATGTTGGCCTTTCAAAACATTACCAGCATTAGCTTCTTGTACAGTATATGCTGTGCTTGAGTTTGATTCTAATGATGAGATAGAAGGAACGACAGTGGATAATGTGTTGATTATTTGGGTTGAAGTTGTTGATGGGTTACTTGAAAAGGTTGTCAATGTTCCAGTGGATGGTTGTGATGAAATTGGGGTAGTTTCTTGTGATGATGATGGTTCTTCAGCAGCTATCGTTGGTGATGTTCTACTTGTTTCGATTTGTATTGAACAAGATTCACATGGCACAGTGACTGTTTGACCATTAACATCAGTTGTGGTGATGGTTGGAACATCAGATGTGGATTCACATGGTACCGTTGTAGTGACTGTAGCACCACTTGAGTTTGTAGTAGTGACCACTATGAATGAAGTTGTAGTGACGTCTGGTGTTTGTAATGTAGTACCAGTTTCACAAGGAACTGTTGTGGTGATGGTTGATCCATATGTATTTGTAGTGGTAATAACAAATTCAGATGTTGAAGAAATTTCACTTGATGTAGATTCACAAGGAACAGTTGAATAAATGGTAGTACCCTGTGAATTTGTGGTTGTCACAACAGTATATGATGATGACGTAGAAGGAGCCTCTGATGTACATGGAACAGTTGTTGTGATGACAATACTTCCAGATTTTGTTATTGTTGTAACAGTGAATGAAGTTTCTTCAGTTGTTGATGTTGCACTTGTGGAGCTTGATGATTCACAAGGGACAGTAGTTGTGATGGTCTCAGTATGCGGAATAGTGACCGTTTCAACTGTGTATTGAGTTGTAGTTGGTGTTGAGAAGTATGATGACAATGAGTTTGTGGTACATGGAACAGTTGTAAAGCTTGTTATGTTGAATGATGTGGTGACGGTAGTGACAGTATATGACTCTGGAGTGGATGATGTATGTGAAAAGCTAGATGAGCTTGTGGTGGAAAACTTAGAAGAAACAACTGATGAAGAACTTGAAATAACACTTGAGCTTGAAGGTGTCACCCTAGATGAACTTTCAACTGAGCAAGATGATGATGGGGTGGTGTGAGTTGTGGAAGAGAAACTTGAAGATGCGCTGGAGCTCGACTCACTTGAAGAATATCCAGAAGAGTGAGATGTAAAGCATGAAAAGCAAGTGAAACTGGAGATTGTTGAAGTTGTTGACGAGGTGGTGGTATAAATAGATGATGACGATGATGATGATGAGCTCAACACAAAAGTGGAGCTACTTTCAGCAGAAGATGAGGATGAAACACTTGAGCTTGACATGGAGCAACCTGGCAATGAGCAACTAGTGATAGTGATAACAGTAGTTGAACTCAATTCTGGAGTTGTTGAACTTGAACTCATTGAAGATTCAGAGCTTGATGAACTTGTAATGCGAGAGCTTGAACTCACCACAGTTGATGATGAGACCAACGAGCTTGATAAGATTGATGAGCTTGATGAAGAGATCACAGGTTTTGTGATACTGCTTGTAGTGAGGGTTGAGGAATGGACAGAAGAGCTGCTTGAAACAGAAGAACTAAATTGTGACGTTGTGCTCGATTCTGAAACTGAGGATGAGGAACTAACAACTGAGCTTGATGAGACAGAACTTGATGATGAAAGAGATGTTGATGAACTTGAAGACACAACACTTGAAGAACTTGAAATAGCACTTGAAGAACTTGAGCTAATGGAGGAAAACGTGGAAGAGGCTGGCTTGAGGGTGGTGGTTGAAAGTGAATAAAAACTTGTAGAACACGACAAGCAAGTTCCCGAGGAAACGGTTGTAGTTGTTGTTGATGATATCGTGACTGGAGTTGAAGAAGAGCTTGCTGAACTTGACAAACTTATAACCGAAGAGCTGGAAGAGCTTGATGATATTAAAGAGCAGGAACTGGAGTGAGTGAAGCTTGATCTTGAAGAGACAGAAGAAGAAGTTGTGACTAAGCTTGAGCTTGATGAAACAACAGAGCTGGAACTGGTGGCAACAGAAGAGCTTGAGACGACAGAGGAGGAACTTGAGCTTAAACTTGACACCACTAAAGAGCTTGAACTTGATGAGTAAGCAGAGCTAGAAGTTGAAACAACGGAAGAACTTGAACTAACAAAAGTTGAGCTAGTGCTTGAACTTGAAACAGCAAAAGAGCTTGAGCTAGGAGTAGCAGATGAGCTAGAGCTTGTTATTGAGCTTGAAGAGCTTGAAAAGCTTGATGATGATGATGAGCTGATATAACTGCTTGAGGAAACACTAAATGGTTTAGAAGAGCTTGAGCTGGAAGAGCTTGCTGAAGATGAATAACTTGAAGAGCTTGAGCTTGAACTTGAGCTTGGAACTGAGGTAGTGCTGGAACTAGAAGTCACCACTGAGCTAGATGAAGAGCTTGAGCTTGAAACTGCGGAAGAGCTGGAACTAGAAGTCACCACTGAGCTAGATGAAGAGCTTGAGCTTGAAACTGAGGAAGAGCTGGAACTAGAAGTCATCACTGAGCTTGAACTTGAACTTGAACTTGAACTTGAACTTGAAGAGCTTGAAGATGGAGTTGGGAAGTATGAGGTTGAACAAGACAAACAAGTACCACTCGATATAGTGATTGTAGTCGAAGAATGTGTTGTTTCTGTTGTTGGAAAGTATGAAGTAGAGCAAGACAAACAAGTTCCTTTTGAAACAGTCACAGTAGTTGATGAATGTGTTGTCTCAGTAGTTGGATAATAAGATGTTGAACATGACAAACAAGTACCTTTAGACACAGTCACCGTTGTTGATGAATGTGTTGTTTCAGTTGTTGGGTAGTATGATGTAGAACATGATAAACAAGTAGCAGAAGAGTATGTCTTTGTGGTGCTAGAGTGAATGGTGCTCAAACTAGTTGAGGTTGAACTAGTGGATGGTTTAGTGGTAGATGAAGTTGGTGTGACAGATGAAGTAGTTGTAGAACTAGAAGTAGTAGTTGGAGAAGTCTTTGATGATGATGGTGTTGGGTAATATGAGGTTGAGCAAGAAGCACATGTACCACTAGAGTAAGTGACTGTTGATTTTGAATGAATAGTGCTCAATGAAGTTGAAGTTGAAGTTGAACTTGTGGTTGATGATTTAGTTGTGCTTGGATAAATTGTTGAACATGAAAGACAAGTACCAGCACTAACAGTGGTAGTTGCTGAAGAATAAATGGTGCTCAAGGAGGAAGCAAATGCTGCTAATCCTAAAAATCGAATCAAACTAAACGAGTGGAGTTTCATCTTGGTCTAATGAATGAAAAGTAGTTGGTAATTTGGTAAATAGATGAATCAAATATGAGGAAGATATGGAAATCTTCAAGGGATCATTCATCTTATAAATATCCATCATAGCCAGCTCATCTCAAGAGCAGAAGCAGCAGCATCAACCACCATGTAAGTACGTTACGTTGTGTTTTGTAAACATCCAAGTTTTGACTTGATGAAATTTCCCTAAACAGACAAGCACAATTGAATCTTGACTCAAGTTTCCAAACAATTGGTAATGAGGCAACTGTCAAAGTAGGTAGCATCTTTCTAGAATAATACCAACATTGAACGCAATGTCTGAAGATGTGACAAAGTTTTTAGCGAGATTGAGAATGTTCAGGCGTTTGGGTTTTGAAAGTCTTTATTGTTTGTTCCAGAAGCGGCAATTCAATGAGTAACGTTCGAACAGCGTGTTAGAGAGCCTTGGAAGTATTAAGCCCCAAAAAGGCAGCTCGAGAGATCTTTGAGATCTCGACTGAAATAGAAGACCATCTGCTTATAGCTAGCATCCATCGAATCCTCAAGAGGTTCTGTTTGACTGAAATGTTGATGTTCTGGTTGTTGACGTTTTCTGACAGAATATCCTCTACTGTGTGTATATAAGGTAATTCCGATGTTCTATTAATATACATATAATGTTACAATTAGTGGATTCTTGATTCTTCTTATAGTTGATGTGAAATGTTGAGTATTGATGAATTGTGCATAATTGGTTATTCTGGTTATGTAATACCTGACATTCCCCCCCTCATTTCTGAGTATTTATTGAATGTAATAATATTAAATATGATGAAACTTGATTTGGAACTATATTGTGTTGTCTTTTGTTAACCGGTGTTCAATTGGTTGTGATTGAATATGAAAGAATGAGTGAAGTACCTATAGATTTAAAAAGAAATGATTCTTGAATGGTGTGGAGGTTAATGTCTTTTGAATTTCAGGACCTGAGTATTTCTTGGTGAGAAAATCTGAGCAGTTTGAGATACCTGAAATATGATGGAATGTAACAATGTTATCTTCTTTGT
>NW_017567111.1:528052-698464 GCF_001661255.1 Hansenula anomala
TGCAGCTTGTTGAACACCATTTGTTGAAAAATTTTCTTCTGAAGTGGTTGAGTTTGGTGTGTTTTCAGATGTTGATGCAGCATGTGATGCAGAAATATTGTTTTCAATTGCTGTAACACGAGGATTAGCCTTGGTTTTTCTGGCTGGTTTTCTGGTTTTGGTTACTCTAGTTGTTGAAGAGGTTGAAGAGGTTGAAGAGGTTGAAGAGGTGTTTCTTCTATTGGAGTTTCTTGTGACAGCCATTGTTTCTAGTTGATGTTGATTTAATGATCACTTGTTTTATTTTATTCGTGGTTTTAACCTGACAGAATATCCTCTACTGTGTGTATATAAGGTAATTCCGATGTTCTATTAATATACATATAATGTTACAATTAGTGGATTCTTGATTCTTCTTATAGTTGATGTGAAATGTTGAGTATTGATGAATTGTGCATAATTGGTTATTCTGGTTATGTAATACCTGACATTTTCAACATCTTTTATTTTTTGTTTCGCGAAAACTGGCCTAACCATTTTTAGCTAAAAACCATGAAAAATCTATACCAGTCTGCTTTAATACCGAATAATCCCATCCTTTAGGATTATAGAAGCTTGAAAGAAGTTCATATATACTACAATGCTCTCCAGAATAACCAATATAGGTATCAGAAGACCATTATACAGAAGTAACGCTACAACAAGAATCTTCAACAATGGGTCAAAAAGATTCAATACAACAAAGGCAAATCAATCATCATCTTCATCTTCATCTTCACAACAATCAGGTTCAAGTGGAACCAATGGCAAAAAGAAAACCGGAATCAAAGCTTTAATTCAAGAATATGGATACTCTGCATTAGCTGTCTATTTGGGACTATCATGTATTGACTTTCCTTTATGTTTTATTGGTGTTCATTCCGTTGGTGAAGACAAGATTCATGAATATCAAGATAAATTCAAGAAAATGATAGGTATAACACCAAAAGAACGTCCACCTAAAGTAGAGGGTGAAGAGAACAAGGAAGATGAACCATCTTCAATCTGGTCATCAACGTTATTCACAGAAGCTATTTTGGCTTATGGTATACATAAATCTTTAATCTTCATTAGATTACCAATAACAGCAGCAATAACACCTGCAATTGTTGGTAAATTGAGGAAAATGGGGTTTAATATCGGTTCACAGAAACTATCAACTTTAGCACAACAAGCTAAGGTTAAAACTAGTCAAAAAATTGTTGATTCCAGAAATGCAGTTGCAAGTAATAAAAAATTCGGAACACCAGTTACAAAAAGACAAAAATGGTGGAGTTGGTTTTTTTAAAACTGAGTATATTAAACTGAAACTGTATATAAAAGAAAGAAATCATATAAACATATAAAAAGAATCTAAATGAACGTCATAATGCAAATCATAAAACTGAATGAAAAAAAAGAGTAATTCATAATTTAGCTTTTGAATCACGAACAACTTCACATTTGATCAAACCATTTGGATGTGGAGATGGATAAAATAATTCATTATCATTCTTTAAGCCCTTCCATTCAAAATCAAACAAGAAGTAATGTTTGTTTGGCAATTGGTAAGAAACACTTTCAACTTCAGGAACAGCTTTCAATATCTCTGTAGACATGTTATACATAGTTGCTTGAACTGATGCAGAATTTTCTAAAGCAAATCTATCCAATGTGATTTTTCTAGCAGCTTGGTAAGTTTTATCAAATAATCCAGATTCAGCTAATTTAGCAATACTTGAAATTGGACCCAATTTTTTAGAGTCAAATTTCCATGAAGCATCAACATCAGTAGATAAGATACGATCAGTTGTTGGTTTCAAAGTGGTGTAATCACAGACATTGTAGCCATAGAATTGAGAACCTGTTGATTTCAAAACTGTTAAATCTTTAATTGATGAAGTTAAAGTGTAATCACCAGTTCTCTTGTAGTATAAATCAGTGATTCTCTTTTCTGGGCCTTGATGGATAAAAGAGTGATCATGTAATGAACCATTGACATCATATTTGACCCAACGATCTTGGATAACATTGACAGAAACACCAGAGACGTGTGAATATTTCTTGATGAAGTGTGCACCGATAGTTGCAGCAAATCTTTCAATTGGGAAAACTTCTGTAGTTTTAGCAAGAATCAAGATTGTGTTCTTAACGGTATCAGTTGGGACGATTGGTGAGTTATCAGCATCAGTATAAGAGACATCAAAGTTACCTTCCAACAAGACTTTAACAGTAGCTTCAATGACTTCATGTTTCTTTGGGTTTTGAGGATCTTTTTTAACTTTTAGGAATTTGACATTGTCTTTACCGTATGATGATGATTGTAGAGCAGAGTAAGCCATTGTGAATAGTGTATATGAATCTATGATTTGATGGTTACAAGGATTCCAACAGTAGAAAATGAATGGATTCGAATGTGTCTTTATATATCAAATCACATTTAACAATCGTTCTCACGATAAAGATTTTATTTCATCTCATCATCGGTTTTCACCGTCTCAGCTGATAAAGCCTCGACCGCGGCCTTCACCATGGCACACTACAAAATGGCAGCTACAGTTTGATAGCTGAGGAATCTCGTACGATATTGCCATAGTTAAGAAGTGTATCTATCCTGTTCGCTTTACACCTTGTTTAAATATAATCCATTTGGTGTTAATCTATTACGCAATTGTGTCTAGGGGTACAGCAATTTGATTTCCAATTGTTGTTTTGGGCTTATCAGTTGACAAAAAACAAAAAAATCAAGAGCGTAGGGGACACACCCATATAAACTACAAGGGAGCACCTAAACCCGTGTAACAATAGTAAACTCATTCATATTCATTTCCCTTCTAATGCTCGTTCTTTGGCCTCTCTGTCTCTTCTAGCTTTCACTTTGGAAACATGGATCATAGTGAAGGGGATCATCAGATTGGATAGCACAACCCAAGCAATCAGTATACCAAAATTTCTACCCATTTGGCCCTTATAAGTATTACAGAAAACAACTTTAACCAATTCATAACTGTTGTGAATAGGTAGGGCATATCCATATCTGAAAAAATGGTTTGTCAACGCCATTGGACTCACTGTTGGTGCCACATTTGTTGCCATTAATAACACCAACCAACCACCAACTAACGGTGGGAAATATGTAAAACATAATAACGCAACATTCTCATTCAATCCACCCAATGAAGCCATGGTTAAGTATGAGATTGACCAAAGGACCAAGAATCCTGAATGCCCAAAAGTGGCCTTATAATCTAGTTTGTAAGCTGCATTCAAAACAACATAGGCTAATGAGATCACAACATAAGAAACTTGTGATATAAAAATTCTCAACAGGATATATTTGAAACCTTGAACTTTTGTAGCTAAAAATAATTGAATCTTGATGGTCATTATGAATTGGAAAAATGCAAACACAACAAGATAAGTCAACCCTAATTGTAATGGGGCTAATAAAACAGATGATAAAACAGGTCTATGATCATAATAGTAAAAAGTTGGTGGTTTTGACAAAAAGCTAATTGCATTTGTTTTAGCATCATCTGGTAGCTCTTGTAGTAGTACTGGGTATGTTTGTTTAAAACCTTGAATGAAAGCCTTTTCGAAATTCTTCAAAATTGTCATAACATATGACTGCATTGTTAATAAATCACGACCAGTTTCATAAATAACCTCCACCAAGTTCTCAGTGACATTGAACTGGGTGTTGTTTTGACTTATAGCTTCATATAGCTGATAACTAATATTAGGCTTAACGTAAATTGCAGCCCAATAACGTTGCTTATGAACTTCCTCTATTGTTTCCTCTCTAGTGAAATTTCCTGGTAACCATTTACCAATACTTTGGATCCTTGGATTAGATGCAACACCTTCAATTGTTTTCCCAACTAATGGCTGAACTCCATTTATTTCAGATTGATCTCCATTAACAACCAATATCCTAAAATTATCATAATGTTGTTCCCTTTTATAATAAGACCCCCAATAAATACTCAAAATCACAGTCAAGATAACTGATAAGATTAAATAATTTCTTAAAAAAGTTGAATAAACTTTCAACCTTTCCCTTTTCATTTCTGAGTCCCACCAACTAAATTTTGAAATCTGTCTAAATGTTTCTGTTCTTTTCAAACTGTCAACAATTGTTGACCTTCTTCTAATTGGAGTTGGTTGCGCTGCAGCCATTTCTTCATCACTTTGTCTTCTCGACATATTTCTTTCAATCTGGCCAGTCCCAAAGAAATCATCCTGTTGGATTTGATCTTGGATAACATCTTCATTCAAATCTTGAACTTCATCAGCTATGGATTCTGCACTGAATGACTCTGATAAGGAGTCGCTTGAATTGCTGTAGTTCTCTTCACTAAAACTATCATCGTCGCTGATATCCTCGCCTCCAGGTCTCTGTCCAACATCAGTCCTCGTGCTCATCTTGGTCTAGTATTCCTTTATTCTCCAAAAGGTGGTTTTTGTATCCCTTCTCTTCAAAATGTCGATGTTTTCATATTGTTTTCATTTTTCGGTTTAAACTTTTTTCTATGTCCGTTTCCAGGAATAGCGCCGACCATCAACATGTAACTACAAAAATAAAAACATAACAACGTTCCAGAAGGTCTTTTCATACTTTCCAACCCAGTACAAAGAGTACAAGAGTCAACTGAAAGAACACTATCAAAGAATATGAGCAGAAGGTCATCAGAAGTGGACCCACTGGATACTTCCACAAACATCAGCATCCACGATGACCATGATATGGCTGGTGGGTCTCAACTACCGCCAGTTCATATAGCCAGAACCAGAAGTAATACAGGAGGAAATAGGTCACGGTCTTCATCTGTCAAGCTCATAAACTCAGCTTTTGGTAGACAGGAAGTTCCTGAAGAAGATGAAGAAAGTGAAGAAACTGCAAAGGATACGGCTACGTATCGTGGGGTTGATAAGAATTATACAATCCTTGAACATCCTGATGAGAGTGAAATAAGCGAACAAGAACAAAAGACAGAACAGGTTAGTAGTGGTGATACTGGCGCTGGGAAGTTTGAAGAGAAAAATGATGGTAAGGTTGGAGGTGATGCTGCTGGTGAGAAAATTGATAAGAAAGAAAGAAGGAAAAGAAAACATGCAACCATAAAGAAGGTTTGTCTCATGATTGGGAAAGTTTATGTATTGATATTTGCTTTGTTTCTTGGTATCCTAGGTATTTATTGGGGGTCTTTATACAACAGAGCTTCATATTATCACAAGATTAACTATCTGGTTGTTATTGGAGAAACAAATAGTAGTTCAATTCCACCCCTATTCTCTGCAACTTTGACAAATATCCTGGAATCAGCACAAATGAAACAATATGGTACATGGAATATCAAAAATCAAACAGATTTCTTGAGTTTAGCAACATCCCATAATAATACTATTAGAGAAGAAGTTATACGTCAAGTTCATCATCAAAAGTATTGGGGTGGGATTTATGTGCCTCAAGATATCACTTCAAATTATTATCAAGCTTTGAAAACAGGTGATAATTTCACAGATTCTATTGAATTTATCTATGAGTCTGGTAGAAATCCTCAAGGTGTTCCAAGTTATGTCCTGAATATTATTCAATCTTTGGAGAAACAATTTGTTTCAATTGGTTCAAATTCAATCATTAATAATTTAATTTCAGAGTTATCTAATGATGAAGTATCAAACCTTTTAACTTCCAATCCACAACTGTTAAGTTCATTATGGTGGAGCTACTTTGATAATAGACCAGTTTTCGGCTCAATTGTTCTTGGTGTGGTTCAAATTGGGTTACTATATTTATTAGTGTTATCATTTCATCAGTTCAATTTCGCAGCTTCAACTCATCAACTCATTGCCAAAAAATTACACACACGTCAATATTTACTATATCATATGGTTGCATCTCAATCAGCATATCTTGTCATGTCATTAGTTTATTCATTAATGACGTTAGCTTTCCAAGTCCCAGTCAATGCTACATTTGGTAGATCTGGGTTTTTAGTTGAATGGGCGTTTGTGTTTTTAACAATGAGTGCATTGGGCAGTATCAATGAAAACGCAGCCATTCAAATCTTTGCAAGGTATAGACCTGCTATTGGGTTTTGGATTGTTTTCTATATGGTTACAAATGTTTCAGTTATTTTCAGTCCTTTAGTTGTTATGAATAATTTCTTTAGATATGGTTATGCTATGCCAATGTATCAAGGGAATGAGCTGTTGAAAGTTGTGTTTTTGAACACTTATAAAGGTCATATGGGTAGAAATATTGGGATTTTGATTGCTTGGATTGTTGTAATGAACATTATACTGCCTTTTAATTTAAGAAATGTGAAGAAGTATGTTCGTAATGTGGAGGCAAAGGCAAAAGCCGCTTTAGAGAAGAGTAAAGAAGAGAAGTAATTGAATTAGATTAATTGTTTTTGAAATATTACTGTGGTCTACCAATGTCAGTATTTCATATCAAACCCACCTTCATTAAAAATAAAAACTAATCAACAATAAAAAATAAAATCACAACATATGATATAAAGATTTTTGCATAATTTGAATCCATCAACTACTTTTGTACTCCATTTCTCATCATCTTGTATCAAAAAAAATAACAATATATTAGAACACTATAAGCAACCGAGAAAAGAAAAAGAACCAAAAATAAAACAAAATCAATACATCAATGTGTTAATCCATTTAATATATATTTCTTAATTCCAAATTATTTGATTTCATTTCTTAACGGGAAGTGGCAGCAACTTTTTGGAAGGCACCTTTAGCTTGTTGTTTAGAAATTTTAGCAGCTTGACCTTGAGCACCAGCTAATTTAGCTTTATCAGCTTTTCTAGCAGCTTTGTCGGCTTTTCTTTTTTCTTTTTCAGCTTTTAAAGCAGCATCTCTTTGAGCTTTTCTGAATTCTGGTTTGTGAGCACGTCTTTCTTTAATTAATTCTAAAGAAGCACCAACAATAGCTCTTTGGTTCTTGACGGATTTTCTTGAACGTTTTTTGGCAACTTCTTCAGTAATACCTTTTTTGTGTTGACGTCTATACAAGACAGTCCATGAGATTCTTCTTGGATTTTTTCTTTGATGGAATAAAGAAGCAGATTTTGAGTTTTGGAATCTGAAGATTTTAGAGTCCCCACGGATGAATAAGGTACCTCTACCTGGGTAGATTTTTGAACCTGAGAATGAATCGACTTCAACCTTCATTGTTTAATGCTTTCGTGAATTTGATGTGTTGATAATAGCTTCGACTCGAAAGTTGTTCAAATGATTGGTTTTTTGGAAAATGTTTCCCAGTTCCTATACAAAAAACTGGCCAGGGCCACGCTCCCAGCCAAAAAAAATCACAGCGATTCAGTCGCGAAATTTTGGGGCGAAAAAAAGAGTTTTTCAGTGCTGAAATGGCAGAAGCATGGGTGAGCAGTGAATGTGACTGTTTTCTTAGATATGATTATGTCACATGACTTTTAAAACCAAAGCCCTAAAGAGTTAACATCCCAACACCTCACTTCCATAACCATCATCATGAAAAAAATTCAAATTCGAATGTGAAAAATTTAACCTGTACTACTCTTTTCCTTTAATCATCACATCAGACCGGAGTGTTACTACTTATACAAATACGCAGAGATGGTCAGTATTCCATTCAGATGATATAGAACACCCACTATATCATCTTTTATATAAAAGACTACAAGTACTAACCCTTTTCATAGGCCCCAAAAGTTAAAGCTCAAGAAAACATCAACTCAAAATTAGCCTTGGTTATCAAATCAGGTAAATATACCTTAGGTTACAAATCCGTTGTCAAATCTTTAAGACAAGGTAAAGCTAAATTGGTTATCATTGCTGCCAACACCCCAGTCTTGAGAAAATCAGAATTGGAATACTATGCTATGTTGTCAAAAACCAATGTCCACTACTTCCACGGTGGTAACAATGAATTAGGTACTGCTTGTGGTAAATTATTCAGAGTTGGTGTTTTATCTATCTTAGATGCTGGTGATTCTGATATCTTGGCCTCAATCCAAGCTTAGATTTAGTTCTTTCATGTAATTATTCAATTAATACTTGTATTTTAATGGAAATGAGTCTTTTGCTTTAATTATTGATTTGTAGAACTGAAATCACTTTAATGAAGACATCTTATGAGGGAATGCTTCTGTTGTACACATGATTCATTTTATTCGCTTCATCTTTCGGCTTTCCAAAATTACGATGGCTTTTCTGTCAAAAGTTAAAACCGTTTAAGATATCTCTATAACTGCATAACTAAATTGTCAACTCATCGCTGGTAAAAACACAATTTTACATCAAATTTTATACCATAAACACCATTTTTTAACCAAACTACCATGAAATATAGCATTCCAACTTCCTATTGAACTACTTTCTCTGGTTAATTTACACCAAAAGTCTCCCACAATTCCAACTCAAACCCATCGCCTTACTCACATGATGAAGTTCTCATGCTGCAACCAAAGAAAAAAAATGTTATGCGCGAAAAAGAAAAGCCTGCCAAAAGACCATTAAAGGCATAAAACCCAAGCACGATTGAAAAATCTATAAAACCTCAGGATCATCTCATCTCATCTCATCTCATCTTTCACCTCATAGGAATGGTCCAAAGATTACAAACACATTTGTAAAATAGAGCTGTACAACAATGGGATCCTTATCATTCCAAGCTTCAAATGCTATTATTTATGTCACATATGGTATTCTTTTAATATCAGGAACTGCTATAGGTTGGTACTGTCGTGATAAAAAAACTTTCTTATCATCAAATGGTACTCAAAAGGGTATCCCATTAGCTTTCAATTTCGTTGCTTCAGGTATGTATGACTCTTTGGAGGGAAACAGGTTTTTAATAATGGGTTCTTACTTTTGGTTGCTTGAAAAGAATATGGTTGTCTTTACTAACTTCAGGTGAAGTGATTGTTCAGAAAACATTGATTCTAACGGGTGTTTCACTTTATTGTGGAACTGAGATCATACCGTTCTAACTCGATCAAGATAATGCTTGCGTGAGGACCTGAATACTTTGTTTCTGAATCTCAAATATATCCAGTGGGGGATCATGTACTAACAGGTGAATTATAGGTATTGGTTGTGGTATTCTTTCAACATATCCACAAGTTGCAAATACAGCTGGTCTTCAAGGTTTATTGGTCTATGCCCTTGCAGGTGGTCTACCAATGTTGTTGTTTTCATTATTGGGGCCAAAGATTCGTAAAGAATGTCCTCATGGGTTTGTTTTAACTGAATGGGTTTTCCAAAGATTTGGTAAAATTGCAGGGTTATATCTTTCAGCTTGTACTATCCTAACATTATTTTTGTTTATGGTTTCTGAAATTTCAAGTATTCAATATGCTGTCAACACATTAACCGGATTGAATGCCCTGCCTGTTGTTATCGTGGAATGTGTCGTTACTAGTGTTTACACTGCTATTGGTGGGTTTAAAGTTAGTTTCATCACTGATAACATTCAAATTGCAGTTGTTTTCATCTTGATTATTGTCATCTCATGTGCCATGGGTTCTTATGTTGATATCGATACTAAACGTATCCCAGAATCTGGTTTACTAAAGGATTCAAAATTAGGTTGGCAATTAATTTATATTCTTGTCGTTGCCATTTTCACTAATGATTTATTCATGTCAGGTTTCTGGTTAAGAACTTTTGCCTCACGCTCTGATAAAGATTTATGGATTGGTACTTCAATTGCTGCATTCTTAATGGCTGCTATTGTCACAGTTGTTGGTGTTACTGGGTTGATTGCGGTTTGGGCTGGTTTAGTCCCAGTTGGTAGTGAAAGTTCAGCCGCTTCATTCTTCATTCTTTTGGCAGAATTACCATCCTGGGTTATGGGATTTGTTTTAGTTTTCACTGTGGTGTTGTCAACATGTACTTTGGACTCTTTACAAAGTGCCATGGCCTCCACTATCTCGAATGATATTTTCCGTAACAAAATACCAGTCATCTATGTTCGTATTATTGTTGTTCTTATTATCATTCCAGTTGTTGTTGTTGGTTTGAAAGTTGCAAGTGATGTCTTGCAAATTTATTTCATTGCGGATTTGTTATCTGCTGCTGTCATTCCAATCATTATCATGGGTCTTTCAAGTCATATGTGGTTTATCACAGGCTGGGAAGTTGTTGGTGGTGGTCTAGGTGGGTTATTAACCGTTTTCATATTCGGTACAATCTACTACGGTACTGCTAAAGAAGGTGGTAAATTGTTATTAGTTTGGAATGGTATCTATGGTGGTGATTGGTCAGCTTTTGGTGCTTTTGTTGCAGCTCCAGTCGGTTCAGTCATTGCTGCTGCCATCATTTTAGCACTCAGGGTTTCTATTTTGAAAATTCATTCCATTTCAACTGGTAAACCATTCACAGCTTTAACAAAACCTGACCACCCTCCGAGAATGGCTGAACCAGCTGCTAAAGGTTATGAAGATGACGAAGATTTACAAGACATTCAAGAGTCCATTGATGTCACCTCTAAGAACACTAAAAGTGTATGAATCCACACAATATCTTTGATCATTTCAGAGCGTTGTTCCAGTACTATATAGTTACGTTTAATATTTGAGTTCCTGTCATTCTGTTTATTCAAAACTTTTGTAGTACAAAAATTTCACTTCTATGTGTCAAATTTCAAAGCCCATCGTCTGCCAATCAGAGCCGGTGATTAGTCAGGAATTTTTTTTCTTTTCCTTTTTACAAACCAGAAAATTTCCTTTATAAACTGGCAACAATACATCAGCATTATTACAAAATATCTTAATATTCATCAAGTACAGAAATATGGGTTGGTTTTGGGCTGATAACTCGGAGAACGTCAAACAAGCATCTTCAGATGTTAGTGCTGCCAAATGTCCTGTGAACCATGGCAATATCAGTACACCACCTCCAGCTGCTAAATGTCCAGTGAAACATGATTCAACACCTAAAGCTGAAGTTCCTGCTGTTTGTCCAATGAAGAAAGACAATGGTCAAACTGATGACACTTTAAACCCTTTGAACAACATGCCTTCTTTCATTTCTTCTTCTAAATTACCAGGTCAAAAATTGGACTTACCAACAGAACGTACATTTTCTACAATCCCTAGAGGTGAAGATGAAAATGAGGGTGTATGGGAATATCCATCTCCTCAACAAATGTTCAATGCAATGATGAAGAAAGGTAAAAGTGACGGTATCCCAGAAGATGCAGTGGAATCTATGGTTGATGTCCATAATTTCTTAAATGAAGGTGCATGGCAAGAAATATTGGAATGGGAAAAACCATATGTTGAAGAATACAAGAAACAACCAAGATTATTACAATTCACTGGAAGACCTCATGATCTATCTCCAAGAGCTAGAATGTATTTACAATTGAGTAAAGTTTTCCCAGAAACTTTCAACACTGAACCTCCTTTTGATAGACATGATTGGTACGTCTTGAGAGCTAATGGTTCTGGAAGTTGGGACCAAGTTAGATATGTGATTGACTATTATGGAGGTCCAGATGATCCACATGGAATGCCAACCTTCTTTTTAGATGTCAGACCTGCTTTAGATAATCCAACTAATGCTAAAGATCGTATGAGACATTGGTTGAAACCATATTGGGATAAGGCAATGGGGAAAGAGTCTAACGACAATTGAATCCATATCAATAATGCATTAATGAGTGAATAATTTGAATTTTTATAACACATCTACATGGTAAATAGTATAATCTTATTTTTTTTTAATGATATTTTCAGTAGTATGTACAGGAATAGCCAGATCAAGCTATTTACAAACTGGCTTCAACAGACTCTGGAATTGTGACACTTGGATTGGATTGTAATTCTTTGATCAAGTCAATTGTTTGCGTTGAGAGTTTCTTTTCAAATCCTTGTTCTGCAATATCAGAAAGAACCAAATTTGCTAATTCGAAATCGCTATGGTTTTTCGCAGTTTTCAATAGGAAATATAAAGTGAATTTGTTGGCTTTTTTGAAAATTACATCATCAGCTTGTCTGAAAACCTTGTAATACTCAGCAACTTTTGATGAGTTTCTGTTTTTCAAATATCCTTCAAAAATCAAATTCCAAATTGGAACAGTAAGTTTGAATCCCTCTTGAATGTAATCTTTGAAATATAACTCTGCTTGTCTAGTATTACCATAATTAAAAGCATTTGAAATCATGGAAACGTAAGTAACTGATGAAGCTAGGTGCTTTTCTTGTAAATATTGGAATAACTTCAAAGCAGATTCTTCATACCCAGGATCTTTACCTAAACCATCAATGACACTGGTCAAAGTATAAGTATTTGGTTCAATACCATTCAAACGCATATCCTCCAAAATCTTTGAAATAACGTCGTCATTGATTAAATCCCCTCTTAATCTTGATTCCTTGAAAGTTAAATCAATAATCATAGAGTAAGTAGCAACATCTGGATTGACCCCTGATGCTTTCATTTCTTTTAAAACTTTCTTGGCTGCTTTAATATCTTTATGTCTAATGTGAGTTTTAAGTAAAGTGTTATAACTGCCTAAATTCAATGCCATATTTTTGCTTTTCAATCCCTCAAAGATTTTTTGAGCTTTCTCAGTTTCACCTCTAGATATCAAACTTTGTGCATAAACTTGTGCGATTGCTGGAGATGCTAGTTTTGTTTCATCCATGAGTGCTTCCAATTTATCATATGCTTTGAAATTGGAGTAAATCAAAATCATTCTAACATATGTATCATCATTCTTTGCAGGGATTTGTTCAAAAATACCTTCAACATTGGATAATCGTTTCTCTTTTGGTCCCAAATTTCTGGCAGTATCTAAAAGATGATTCCAAGCAGCTGTAGATGGAATAATACCTGCTTTGACAATTTCATTCCAAAAACCCATTGCTGTTGAATGACGTCCAATCTTATTGTAGAATCCCATGAAATGGGTTAATGTTTCTTCATTTATTTTAATACCAGTAAACTTGGAGACTTTTTCAATGTTAGCATAGCTTTCATCAAGTCTCATTGAGTTCCCAGTATTAGCTGCAGCTGAAGCTTTCGTTAAAAAGGCTAAAGAGTTTGGATTTTTGTCTTTTAGATATAATCTTTCAAGACATCCCATAAGAACTTTATATCTTGGGTCGCTCTTTTGTACATTCTCTTTCACAACTTTAGACAAATTTGCAATTCTCTGAGTTGGAGGTGATTGCAATAATGCTTCAACGGTTTGGTCATCCAACTCTCTGTTTTCTTTGGCGCAGCTTTCCATGAAAGCTAAATAAGTGTAATTCTTCAAAATATTTGGAGTGAAAGTGATGTTTAAAGTTGCAGCATACTCCAAGTATGAGACCCATAATGATAAAACATCTGAAACTTGACCATTTTTGAATTGTATCTGTATAACTTTTTCAAAATTGATAACATCAGCAACATTTAATGCAATAGCACTTTGTAAAATCTCATCTGGTGTAACAATAGTAGCACCTTCAACAGGATTGGCTAATTCTTTCTCTGCCATATCAATCATTTCATTGATAACAGGACCGATCTTGGTTCTTGTTTGAAAAAACGAACGTTCTGTACTATCAAGATCATTTAGACTATAGGTAAAAATTTCAAGAATCTCATTAACGGGTTTTTGGTCTTCCATTGCACTTTTGAGCAGATCCAATGTTTCTCTTAACTTTCTTGCATTGTATGCCCTTAGATTTTGGTATGATGTATCATTTCTATCAAGTGGCTCAAGGGTTTCTTGAGCATCTCTGAATCGATCCTCTTGGTAATTATTCAGTTGTTGGGCAGATTGGGATATTTGACGACGAGTCAAAATCTTGTGAACAACAGGTCTTGAAGCACGCCCAAGTCCAGATCTGAAAACAGCGGCGGATAATCTGGATCCTGCTAATCTGCTATTTGACAACATTATAGGTTTTCAAACAAGCAAATTGATTTCTGCTAGGCCCATTCAATTTTTGTTCTTCAATTTTTACCACCAGTATTTTTTTTTTTGCCAAAATCTTTGAAAGATCAACCCGATGATTATGTAACATCGCAATTTTGTTTGATTTATAACCTTCAAAACATAAGCTAAATGCACTTTGATTGCAAAATAACTTGCTAGGGGTATCTTTATGAATATACAATCTAATAGATGCCCTAACTCTTGACTTTTAAAAGCCAAATTGGGTGATATGTGCCCGAACCGGCCGCCCTATCGTGACTGACACACATAATTATTTTCTTATATTAAGCTTCTATGGCCAAGTTGGTAAGGCGCTACACTAGTAATGTAGCGATCCTCAGTTCGACTCTGAGTGGAAGCAATTTTTTTGGTACCCAGCCGGGAAAATCCCGCTAAAACAGGTATAACTACGCTACTTTTTTTATAATTCATTAGTTCTTTATTAGTTTTGAATAAATAAGGTGGAATATCTAGAATAAGCTCAGCCATTTGAAGTATTTGAACCATCTAGGTTCAACCAAAACACAATTAGCAGTAGCTACTATTTTAGGATGTTTCTCCACAGTTTCGATATGACCTCCAATAACAACTTTTCTTCCTTTGACTTCTTTCACTTTTGCTTTCAATAAGATTGTTGTATCTGGTTTAACGTGATCAATAAAGTCAATTGACAATCTTGCGGTGACACCCCTACGACTAGGAAGTTCAGGAAATCCACAATAGCATAAGAGTTCATCCAATATTGTTGAGATCACACCATTGTGTATATTCCCGTCATAACTGGTTAGTTTTTTACCTAGATGATAGTATGCTTGTAATTCTTGATCCTTAGGGTTCGTGAACACCAATGGGTCAATCTCTAAATGCTGTGGACCAAACAGTAACCCTTGACTAACATGATCCTTTTGATGCAATCTTGGAATACGAGAAGAGTGAACGTCACCAGTATAGTTATTATCTCTCAATAATTTAATGTAGTTTGGCGATTTTTTGATGGTTTCCAAAATCTCCACACGTTGTTCAGATAATCTTTTTGAGTTTACTTCTTTTGAATCTTCAGGCCAAACTTTGGCAAAACCTGCAAACCCAGCAGCAAAAAATGCACTTGAAAACACAACTCTTTTGATATAATGGGCCATCTTTGTTTGAGTTTACAAGACCTTGTGGAAGAGGATTGGAACGACTCTTCAAATTCATCACTTTGATCATTCACCATCTCCCTTAAGAGTGCGCGTACCAAGATCAAGCATTTGGTGGGTAAAGTTTAGAAACAGAGGTTAAAAAGATCAATTTTATATAGAGTGATTTGGTTGAAAAGAGCTCAATTGAAATCTTTCGAGTAGCAATGGCTTATTAAATTATTTTTAACCAGTCTTTACTAACAAGTTTAATCCCAAATTCGAAAATAACTGAAAACCTTGATTTTGGTGCTCGTTTTTTTTTAACCAGGGCCACTTTGTAGCAATTGTAGAGGGCAAAAAAATCTATGTTTTTGAAGCTGTGTGTACCTTTAGACAACTAGTTGAAGAACAGCCATATAATATTGATAAGGACATTCCTCAGAGATATCATTCTTTTTAATCTGGAGCACCCACAGGAGACAATTGGGCGATTTTTTTGTGATATAAAATCGATTGAAGAGCATAAATCCCCTAGTGCTATATCGTATAGAGATCCAGATCAGTTGATAGCCACAAGGAGCTAAAAATGCTTGAATCACTTGTCGCAAGTCTTTTGAACAGGTTTTTGGTATGTTAAGTTCTTTTATACAATATTATGAGAGCATTATTAACACTCTTAGGGAAATTACGTTGAAAACTTCGATCCAAAGCAATTGAATATTGGTATTTGGAGTGGTGATGTTAAACTTAGAGATTTGAGATTAAAAAAAGAATCTTTAGATAAACTAGAACTCCCGATTGATGTCAAGTTTGGTCACTTGGGTGAGTTGACTTTGCAAATCCCATGGTCCAATTTGAAAGGGAAACCAGTAAAGGTGACTATAGAAGATGTTTACTTGTTAGCATCGCCTATTTTGCAAGACAAATATAACCACGAGGAAGAAATTAGAAGAGAATTGGCTCTCAAGTTTCAGCGGTTAAATGATCTAGAGATTTTGAACAAGGCTAATCCAACAAATAGTCTTTCACCAGAAGATGCCGCTAAAAACGAAAGTTTCACTGAAAGTCTTGTTACAAAGATCGTTGATAATTTACAAGTTCAAATTAAGAACATTCATATCAGGTATGAAGATACAGAGTGCATATTTACAGATACCCCATATGCAATTGGTGTGACATTGAATGAGTTGTCCGCTATTTCAACAGATGAAGATTGGAAACATACATTTATCTCGGTTTCTCAACAATTGACTCATAAATTATTGACTTTGAAATCATTATGCTGTTATTGGAACACAGAAACAGCTTCCATATATACTGAAGACCATGAGGAGCTTTTGACAAAATTTAAAAACTCAATTATTGACCAAGATAATTTGTCACAATATGAGGAATTTACACAATTTATTTTGAGACCAGTGAGTGGAACAGGTCATTTAACTGTCAACAAGCTAGGAACAACAGAAACCCAACCTCATCTCAAAACAGAATTATTTTTTGAAGATTTCAGTGTTGATTTGGATTCTCACCAATATAGAGATGCTCTATGGACTGCTTCCAAATTCCATTGGTATAACAAAACACACAAATTCAAAAGATTCAAACCAACAGTTCCACTTGAAGGTCATGGAAAAGAGTGGTTCCAATATGCTGCCAAGTCTGTGCTAAATGAAATCCATGAAAAGAACTATAGCTGGAGTTGGGATTTCCTCGCAAAAAGACGTGATAATAGAAAAGCATACATCAAGCTTTGGAAACAAAAACTTTTACTTCCTGATATAAATCAGCCTTTGAAAGATGTGGAAAGTCAAAAAGAACTCAGATCGCTAGAAGAGGAGTTGACTTTTGAAGATATAAAGTTCTTTAGATCATTAGCTAAAAGTGAATTGAGAAAGGAGAGACTAGCAAATGCTGAGTCTGCACCAGCTGCTCAAACAGCTACTTCTGAAGCTACAAACCAAAATAGCGGTGGTTGGTTTTCCTCTTGGTGGTCAAAGGGGGCAGAAACAAACACTAATGAAAATAAATTGGTTTTAACAGATGAACAAAGAGAAGAGCTTTATGATGCTATTGAATTTGATGAGACTCGGGCTTTAAGTGAAGCAGTCAATATTCCAAGAGATCGTGTTAATCTCGAATTATCTGCACAATTGAAAAGAGGTGGTTTCACTATCAAGAACAGAGAATCTAAAAAGAATTTGGCTGAAGTGATTTTCGAAGGTTGTGCCACTCAAGTTTATCAAAGACCGGATTCGTTCTTAGCTAATTTCACATTGCAAGAATTGAAAGTTGAAGATGGTACAGAGTCTACACTTTATAAACATGTCGTTAGTGTGAAACCTCTCAATACAGAGCTGGAGACTCAAGAAAGTTCAGAGCCATTCTTCAGAGTTTCGTTTGAGAAAAATCCACTAGATGGTTCAGCTGACTCTGCATTGTTGGCTAAATTAAGAAGTATGACAATTTTTTATCATGCCCATTTCATTAATGAAATCATTAGATTTTTCACGCCACCTAAAGCACATTTAAATACAATCAATGCTATCTTAAATGCTGCAGAAGCAACTATGGAAGGTCTTACTACTCAAACAAGAATGGGATTGGAGGCTATTTGGGAAGAGCATAAGACTATCAATGCTAAACTAGATCTCCAAGCTCCTTTGATCATTCTTCCTTTGGATGCAAACTCCTGGTCTTCACCTTGTGCTGTTATTGATGCTGGTCATATTAGCTTGATAAGTGATCTAGCTGATAAAGACAAAACAAACAATATCAAAAATTTATCACAGGAAGAGTATGATAAGATCGATGTTGAAGAATTGAACAGACTGATGTATGATAAATTTAATTTACACCTTCAAGATACTCAGGTTCTAATTGGCCCCACTATAAAGTCAACAATTGAACAGTTACACAATTCAGATGGAAATACATCAACTATCCTTGATAAATTAGACATGAAGATGCTATTGGAGCTATCAATATTACCAAAGGCACCAAACCTCGCCAAGATCAGAGTGACTGCAAACCTTCCTAGCTTCATTGCTAAGATGAATGATTATCAGTACAAAATAATGATGCAACTCATTGACAAATGTATGCCAGACTTTAGTATTGGTGAAGAAGCTGAAGAACCAAAATCTTCGTCGCCATTGAACTTGGTTCAACCAATGGATTCCAGCTTGAATATTGATGATCTAAGTGAAAGTGATTCGAATGATCAATCTGAAGCAGCTTCACTGAAAAATGCTGGTAAGCAACATGATTTTGAATTCAACTTTAATGTTGACAAGGTTCAGTTATTATTGTCGAAATGTAATGATGGTACAACTATGGCTGCAGATCCAATAGTTGATCTAGTTGCTGAGCATTTTGAGTTGGAATTTTTCAAAACCTCTACAGGTATGCATGTTGACTTGGTGCTTTCAACTTTTAACATTGAAGATTATATTGAAAATTCTGGTCCTCAAGAATTTAGAAAAATTGTTTCTTCTAATAATTTTACTGAAGAAGAGAAAATTGATAATACAAAAGATATCTTTAGGTTGAATTATGATAGAACACAGAGGATGGTGAATCATGATGGTAAACAGATTGAGGTTTTCGATCAAGATGTTGATCTCCATTTATCTGCTTTAAAGGTTATTGTTACTAGAAAGAGTTTATTGACCATTCTCAACTTCATTTTGACAACATTCACAGATCCAAATCCAGAAGAAACACCAGCTGATGCTTTGAGACATAATGATTCCTCTGCAATTGAAACATCCCCACAACAAATTAGAGTCAATGTTAACCTTGAAGGTATCATTCTAGCCTTAAATGATAGTGGAATAAAATTGGCTACTTTACAATTATCTACAGCACTATTTAATGTTTTTGTGCTACCGGAAAAACTGAAAGTTTATTCCAAATTAGGAGCATTAACTGTCTATGATGAAAGTAATGAAGGTTCACCTAGAGATTCATTGGCCAGAAAGTTGTTAAGTTTTGATGGTAATGATCTTGCTGAGTTCACCTATGAAACATTTGATACTGCTTCTGATAAAACATTAGATTATCAAAGCAGCTTTACTTTCAATGCTGGTTCATTGCGTGTCAACTTCCTTGAGGGTCCTTTAAATAAGATTTTGGATTTTTTGAGTAAATTTCAAAGAATGAAATCACTTTATGACTCGGCTAGAGATGCAGCTTTCAATCAAGTGAACATTCAAGACCAAAATTCAATGCAGTTTGCTATAACAATAAAGACTCCGATTATTGTATTCCCAAAATTGGTTAATTATAATGCTGATATCTATGATAATGTTACTCTATATCTTGGTGAATTCTTTGCAAACAACAAGTTTTTAAAAATAGATGGGGATACAATAAATAATATCAGTTGTGGTTTGAGATCAACAAAAGTTACCTCATCTTTTTACCAAGGGGAAGTCAATCAACTGCTCAAAATTATTGAAGATATGGATTTGACTTTTGATGTGAAGTTCAATGAAAATGCTACTGAGAAGCCACAGATGGTGATTGAAGGTAAAATGGATGAAGTTAATGCGGAATTGACAGAGCTTCAACTGGGTTATTTGTATGCTTTGTCTCAATCTATCCCTGCTGTTTTTGAATTTGATGATTCTGATTCCTTAGCTGATATTGAAGATGCTGCTATAAATGCAAACAAGGTTATTGCACCAAATGCAACATATGGTGGTGAATCTGAAGTACTACAAAAGCCTGCTACTCCTGTTCCAGTGGAAAATCCTGAAAACACCAAAATTGACTTCAATTTTTCTTTGCCAAAGGTGTCGCTAACTATTCACAATAATACCAAAGGCATACAAGATTTAACTAATACTGGTATCTCAACCTTTTCATTAGAAAAAATTGGTGTCAGTTTTATTCAAAACTATGACAGTCATTTCCAATCCGAGGTTTATGTTCAGTCCTTCTCCGCTGAGGACATTCGTCAAATTAAAGACAACAAATTTGCAAACATCATTCCAAAAGTCTCTGGTGACAAGCACCACTTCTCAGCCACAGCTTCAACTAACGGTCCTGCTGATAAAAAGAATACGGTTGTAGCTGTCAATGTTAATAGTCCAAAATTTATACTGGCTTTGGATTACTTGTTTTCGTTGAAATCATATATTGATTCAGCCTTAGTGGTGCCAAATAATGAGCTCAGCACAAAGTCGATCACTGAAGGTGAAACACATAGATCGGAATTCAACACAACTAAATCAATTACTGCTAAAGAGAATGAAGAACCCCTAGGTTCTGAAGGGACGTCAAGATTTGGAATCACCATAAATGTTGTTGATACATCATTGATATTGATTGCAGACCCAACTGTCTCTAACTCTGAAGCTATTGTTTTCAAAATTGAACAGCTTCTTGCCTCAAGCCAAAATATTTCAACAGCAAGTGCCAATAACGTTGGTATGTTCTTGTGTCGCATGGACCAATTTGAGAATAACCGTTTGAGAATCATCGATGACTTTTCATCTTCCTTGACTATTGACAATAGAGGAAGCACAAAAGAGAGTTTGCTTACTTCAATTCAAATTTCTGTTGAACCGCTTGTTATGAGAGTTTCATTGAGGGATATTAGGTTAGCTATTACAATTTTCAATAGGGCAATGGACCTTGCCAAACAAAATGGATTGCTAGATGAAACCCCTGATGATGGAGAAGAAGAGGGTACAAACTATACAACTTTCACTAAAGAGTTCAGAAAAAAACTTTCAAAGTATGCACCAAGTATAATCACCTCCGTTGGAAGTACTCATCAGAAGCGCTCTTCAATTCAAGAACCGGAAATAGTTATCAAGGCTGAAGAGCTTACTGCTGATATAGAAGGGTTTAGGCTGGTTTTGATTGGTGATATACATGAGCTACCTGTTCTTGATATGTCGGTTAGTCCTTTCCAAGCTACAGCCAAAAACTGGTCTACTGATTTGGAAGCTGATACCAGTATCGAGACATTTGTCAATATTTTCAACTATGCTAAATCATCTTGGGAACCTCTCATTGAACCATGGCCAATAGCAGCGCATATATCAAGGGTGCAGTCACCAAGACAAAAGCTTTTTGTTGATTTTGTTTCTCGCAAACTCGTTCAGGTTTCCCTTTCGTCTCGTTCAATTGCATTGTTGTCTCAAGTTATGTCATCCATCTCCACGGAAGAAGACATCAAGGCGAGAGGAACTGAAAAACCTTACAAAATTCTCAATGAGACCGGTTTTGATATAGAAGTTTGGATTGATACAAGCAGTGAGAAACCTAGCCTTACAACCATCAAAGAAGGAGACGAGATTCCTTGGGAATTTGAAGACTGGAGAAACATCCGTGAGAACTTGACAACAGATAACAAAAAAGGTGTCCTTGGTGTTAAATTGCTTGAATCTGGTTATGAAGATGTTACCAATGTCCATGTCACAAGTGAAGGGGAAGAAATATTCATGCTAACACCACCGGTGAATGGTATACATAGTAGGTTGGCTGTTGAAACTTCATTGGGTGAAGATAATGTCAAGACTATAAAGTTGAGCTCTACTGTGACTATTGAAAATGATACACAAGTGAATATTATCATCAAAGGTAAAAATGAGTTTTTAATCAAGCAGGGTTGTTCAAGAGCAATTCCAATTGACGAAGTTTATGATACTCCAATCTCAATAAAACCTGATATCAAAGTTCCCTTCCAATGGTCAGAAAATAGTATTTTCTGGAAACGTTTGGCAAAATCAGCTGCTTCTATTAGATGTCCATCTGAAGATCCAAATGACACAACTAGTTTCTTCTTCCAAGCTGAGGCAAAGTATGACAAGGATGAGCCACTCTCAAGAGTCTACCCCCATATGAAGGTTGTTATCTCTGCTCCACTTGAAATTGAAAATTTATTACCATTTGATTTATCTTACAGGTTATATGATAGAAGTGCAAAGAGAGATTGGAGAAATTTCTTGAAGAAAGGAAATACCAGTCCTGTTCATGTTGTTAAATTAGAACACTTCTTATTGCTTAGTGTGAAACCAGTAGATTGTGGGTTTGAAAAAAGTGATTTTGCCATAATCAATGCCCCTAATAATAGTGAGTTCAAAAGAGAAAATCGTCTTGTCACCAAAAACGAAGATGGTCAAAAATTGCAGTTGAATATTCATTACAGTGCTACTAGAAATGAGGGTGCTGGTATTAAAGTTGTCATTTATGCTCCTTACATCATTCTTAACCGTACGGGCAGAGACTTGTTCATCAGTGAAAAATATAATGTGCTACAATCAAAGGTTGAGACTAACGATGATATGATAAAGAGCACTGCTCCAAAAATGTTCTCGTTTGAAGAGAAACGAGATCGTGGCAGTCGTGCTTTGGTTAGGCTCGGTGATTCACAGTGGAGTAAACCAGTCAGTTTTGAAGCTATTGGTAGAACGAGTGAGGTTGCGATGCAATTACCAAACAAGAAGTCAGAGATGAATGTTGGTATCGATATCAAAGAGGGTCAAGGAAAATATAAATTGTCAAAAGTGGTTACAATTTCACCTCGTTACATCATCAAGAATAATCTTCAGTCCGGTATTGAAATACTAGATATTGGATCTTCAGACTCCCTCCATTTGGAATCCGGTAAGCTGGAACCATTATATAAACTACCAAGAGTTGAAGAGAAGCAACTGAAATTACGTTTGCCTGGAGGAAAATCAAAATGGTCTTCTCCTTTCAATATCAAAGATATTGGGTCAATTTTTTTGAAAGTTTATGAGCAAGATGTTGGGCAGGTTCTTCTTAAAGTTGATGTTTTACTTGAAGAGTCAACTTTGTTTATTCATATTGAAGATGCAAAGAACCGTTGGCCGTTCTCAATTCGTAACTTTAGTGACCAAGAGTTTATATTTTATCAAAAGAATCCAAACTTGAATGAAAACGATGAGGTGGTGACAGGAGACGGAACCCCATTCAAGCCAATTTACTACAAGATTCCTCCAAAAAGTGTCATGCCATATGCTTGGGATTATCCTGCTGGTATTATAAAGGAGCTGGTATTGAGAGCTGAAGGAAGAGAAAGATATATTCAACTCGCTGAAATTGGTAATCTTCGTCCAATGAGGCTATCTAACTCAGGAACGATAGTCGATTTGAATGTTGTTGCAGATGGTCCAACCCAATCATTGGTTATTTCCAAGTATGAGCCTTCTAATAGTCTTTACAAACTAAGAGATGTACAAACTGCGTCTTCAATTTCAGTTAACCAAAATGACAGATTTGAGGCGGAAGATGAAGACTCGGATATACTGAATAAGATTTTGTTCAAGTTCGAAGGTATTGGTATTTCTTTGATCAACACCAGACTACAGGAATTGTGTTATATTTCAGTGCGTGGTATTGAGCTACACTTTAATGACTCTGAGCTCTATCAAACTGCAAGCTGTAAATTGAAATGGATTCAAATTGATAATCAATTGTATGGTGGAATTTACCCAATTATTTTATATCCAACCGTTGTTCCACAGTCTTCAAAAGAGATGAGCAACCATCCGGCCTTTTCAGGCGCAATCTCAAGAGTTAAAGATGATAGTTATGGGGTAACCTATGTCAAATATGCAACTATGTTACTGCAGGAAATGTCTTTGGAGATTGATGAAGATTTCTTGTTTGCGTTGCTTGATTTCTCTAAGGTTCCCGGCGCGTCTTGGAACAAGGAAATCCATGATGTGTTGTGTGAAGATGTTATAATCATTCCAGAGCCTATCAATACCACTGGTGGGAATGATATCTATTTCGAAGCTTTACATTTCCAACCAACTCAATTGAATTTGTCTTTTGTGCGTACTGAAAGAATCAATGTTGAAGATAAAACAAACTCGCAAAATCCTGTCATGTTTTTCTTCAATGTGTTGACTATGGCCATAGGTAACATCAATGATGCGCCAATAAAGTTGAATGCATTGTTTGTTGAAAATGTCAGAGTTCCTATACCAGTGCTAATGCAATCTGTTCAAACTCATTATGGTCAAGCATTCTTTTATCAAATTCACAAAGTTCTTGGTTCTGCTGATCTTATTGGAAACCCAGTGGGATTGTTTAATAATATCAGTTCCGGTGTGATGGATATCTTTTATGAACCATATCAGGGTTTGGTTATGAATGATCGTCCTCAAGAACTTGGTATCAGTGTTGCTAAAGGTGGATTAAGTTTCTTGAAAAAGTCTGTATTTGGGTTTTCTGATAGTTTCGCTAAAGTTTCAGGTTCCATTGCAAAAGGTTTAACTGTCGCAACTATGGATAAGCAATTTCAAGAGCGTCGTCGTATGACAAGAAGAAGAAATAGACCAAAACACGCTTTGTACGGATTTAGTGCTGGGGCTTCGTCCTTTGTTGATGGTATTTCCAGTGGTATCTCTGGTGTGGCATTGGCACCAGTGAAAGGTGCAAGTGAAGGTGGTGCCTCTGGTCTCTTCAAAGGTATTGGTAAAGGTATAATTGGTCTTCCAACTAAAACTGCTATTGGTGTTTTTGACTTAGTCAACAATGTTAGTGAAGGTATCAGAAACACAACTACAGCATTTGATGCTGATGGTATTGATAAAGTTCGTTTACCAAGATATATTTCTCATGATGCTGTCGTAAGACCATTTTCTGAAAGAGAAGCTCAAGGTCAATTTTGGTTGAAAACTGCAGGTGGTGGTGAATATGTGAATGAAGATTATTTGGCTCATGTTGTCTTGCCTGGTGAAGAAATGGCTATTATTGTCACTTACAAGCATATTTTCTTGATTTCCATAACTTCCCTAGAGGTTGTTTGGTCAATTTCTTATGATGAGGTCAAGTCAATTACACAAGAGAAAACTGGTATCAAAATTGGCTTAACTAATAGAAAGCAAGGTCCTTTCATTCCATTGCCTGATCAAAACTCACGCAAGTTCCTTTACAAACACATCGGAGTTGCAGTTAATGAGTATAATAAGCATTGTCAAGTCATTCCTTAATAGACTGATAAATTGTGGTTTTTGATTTATTTGTATACTATTATAAATTGTTCTGTTATGCATCTATTGTAACTTTTTTTGATCTATTTACAAAGTTTGAACCCCATATTTATTTATCCGATTCAGGTCCGTGAGTAAATCTCATTGATGTTTCACCTGCTCTTTTCTTTAATTTCTCCATGAATTTAGTGGCATCTTCCTGTTTTTCATATTCAAATTTTAACGATTTAACCCCAATGGAGCCCCTTGATGTCTGTACTACAACCATATCGTTATCTATTTTAAACTCACCAGGTTCAAATCCTTCAATATCTGGAAGAGCGACAGCATCATAAAATATCACTCTTCTCCAGTCATGAACTCTTTTTCTTTTCTTTATAATGTCTATTTCCTTGAATGAGAATAGTGACTTCATAATTTCAAGTTGTCGAGTCAATTTAGTAGCAGGAGAGTTCCAGTCAATCATACAAAAATCTGGACTAATTTTTGGTGCGTATGATGGTGTATAGTTGGATTTGATACGAACATCTTTATAGGCACTACTTTCAACAACTTTCCCCAGTAATTCAGCACCTTCAACGGCTAGTCTATCACTAACAGTCTTGAATTTTTCACAATCTGAAATGGAAATCTCTCCTGTTTGTGCTATAATTTCACCATGGTCAAATTTTGTTGGATGTAATGTTTGAATAGTGACACCTGAAAATTTGTCTTCATTGATCCAAGCATATTGTAAAGGACTGGCCCCAGCATACTTTGGAAGCAAAGAGGGATGAACATTTATTGTATAGGGTATAGTTTCAATGAACGTTCTGGGTATTAACTTCCCATAAGACACAGCAATTGCTAGATCATAGCCATTATCTACCAAAGCATTGATCTCTGAATTTGTTTCAGCTCTGATAAGCTTGAGCCCTTCACTTTCAGCAGCTTTTGCAATTGGTACATCCGTTACGTCTTTGAAGTTTCTTCCTGTAGCCTTTGGGTACTTTGTTACAACATCAATTCTATCAATTACATCTTGCCTGGTTTTTGAAATATGTAGTAGCTTATTCAAAGATGCTATACTGAACTCATCTGACCCAAAAAATGCAATATTGATGCCTTTCAGAAGCTTACTGCTGGAGCTGAACAATCGTCTGGATACGAATTTGGGGCTACTCAGGCCATTCCTCAGAAGCATTCTCTTTGTATTTCCAGTCACAAACCTTAACGACATCACCAGCCATGCCAACTGAACTTTTTTTAGTTTTTCATCAATTCGCGAAAATGTCTCTTCAGCTTTCTTCACCACATTCTTCACCAGGTACAAATCATTATCAAAGATACCCCCATATACTTGGAAAAAAAGGGTACCCAAATGTCACAATTACAGAGAGCCGGGACGTTACTGTCGTGTACTTTTGTCGGGTTCGTTTGTGGTACGTTGTACCTGTATTCGGCTTATGGCCCACAGCTGGCTCTGAAACTGGGATACTCAGGTACAGAGGCATCTCTGATAGCCTTTGCAGGAACAATAGGAGTGGCTCTTCCTGGAGTGCCAGCGGGCTTGATCATAGACAAACGTGGATTCACGATACCAGTAATCATTGGAGCACTGGCCATTGCCACAGGCTATATTGGGCTGAAAGATCAGTATGACGACGTGTATCCAAATGTCAACATTTCAGTCGCGTTGATTTTTTTGGTTGGTTTGGGGTCTACATTCATTAATTCTGCTGTTATCAAATGTTGTGCTGTTACATTCCCTAATAACAGAGGTATTGCTACTTCTTTCCCAATAGCAACATATGGTTTGAGTGCTTTTGCCTATTCTTTCTTGGGTTCGGTGTTCTTTAGGGCTGATACTTCAAGATTTCTGGGATTCCTGGGTTATTCTGCTGCTGCTGTTTGCACAATTGGTTTACCAATGATTTTCTTAGCTGATAAGAACTCTCATAAAGGACATACCGCTAGGGGTCATTATCCTTTAAGATCAGGTTCTAGTTCCCCATCTATTGAGCTTCAGTCTTACTCTTCTCCCTTTCCGAAACAAAAACATCTTGCTGAAGAGTTAATGCACAAGAAACTATCTGCAACAGATTTCAGTATTGGTGGTGTTGTAAAAAGTCCAGAGTTTTGGCTAGTTTTCTTAATTCTTGGGTTATTGGCTTCCCTGGGTCAGATGTATATCTATTCTGTGGGGTACATGGTGAAATCATTATTACAAGGGGAAGATGACTTATTTATTCAAAGGGAACAGCAATTTCAAGTATCAATTCTATCAATCTCCAATTGTGCCGGTCGTCTTTTGAGTGGGATTGTGGGTGATTTGTTATCTAATTCATTCAAGAAATCAAGAGGTTGGATTTTGTTGATACCTTCTTCATGTCTTTTCCTTGTCCAAATCTTGGGATTAACCATTGTGAAGAGTGATAAACTATGGATCAATTCTGTCATCAATGGTGTTGGGTATGGCTTCACTTGGAGTTCTATACCACAATTACTTTTAGATTTTTTTGGGGTTCAGGTATTTTCATTCTCTTGGGGATTCATCAATTTGAGTCCAATAATACCAGCCTACTTCTTCACTCATTTATTTGGATCTAATTATGATAAGAACTCGCCACTTGATGAGTCTACAAATACCAAAGTGTGTGTTAAAGGTGTACAGTGTTATGATGACACTTTTAAGATTTCAGCATTTTTTGCGTTCGTTACTCTCGTTGCGGCATTGTGGCTAAACTTGAGAAAAGTCAATTCAGACTATCAGAAGAAAAGAAGAAGCTCAACGGATGCCTCTGTGTGACTCTATATATTTATTTAATGAAGTTGATGTGTATAAATAATGATTAAATTATTGCTTGATGATTGTTTACTATGTATTGTCGCGAACGGCGTCTTTGTCCGCCAGTGTTTTGGTTTTTGTATTTTGATTTTTGCAAACAACTTTTGTCAACGCCATAAAGACAAGTTTGTAATAACAAGACAGACGCTAATTGCTGTGATCTTTTCAGAGAATACTGGATCTCATGAGTGAAGAAGAACATAGCCTTAGCTCGGCACCTTCGTCAGCAGATTGTTTCCGTCGTTCAAAAACATATAAACCTCCACATATAAGACGAAATGGCTACAACATTAGAAGCAAATCTGAATCCACTCCCAAGCCTTCCACTCAAGTTTCAAATATTCCAATAGATCCAGACGCTGCTGAGAAAAGAAGACAAAGGTTTGCTAATGATAAGAAGAAGGATAATGAACAGTATGGACTGATAAGTCGTGGTGAAGATAATAGATTGCAAAGAGATCCACAAGCAAGATCGAACTATTTCAAGAAAATCCAACAAGATGTATGTATTTGGGCTGCTTTGCTCAAGATGAAGTACATACTGACACATCCTAGTTCACCCAAGATCTTTCAAATTCTGATGTTGAGACAATCAGAAGTTCATTTTCAAGACTGACACTGAATGAGAAGGAAAATAAGCAACTTATAGATAACACATTGATGTCACTACGTGAGTTTTATTTCACCTGATATTGTCAAGACAAGTCACTAACAAATTGCAGGGAAATTGAGAGAAGCATTGTTAAAGTTTGATCCAGATGAATTCACCATATCAGTATTCTTATACTCCATAAGGATTGCAACAAGAGTTGGTCATTATCAAACATATGTACCTAGCATCAATTATTTATTAAAGCATCATTCAAAGCTATCGGCTTCAAATTTGAATGAGATTATAAATATCTTTGCATTGCATTTGGCACATTTCAGTAACAATAATGAAGATGCGATAGAGATTGTACATAAATATGCAAATGATGATATCAAATTACACAGCGTGTTGAAGGCATGGAGAACTTTGGATTATTTCACATGGTTGAATCTATATCATTCAGAAAGTGATCTTCTGTACCATAGAATGATGCAATTTGGTGAAAATAGGATGATCAATCATTCATTGAAATGTATTCAAAAGTCATATTTCCAGTTGCCTAAGGATTATGTTGATTCAGTTTTTCATATTGATTTTGAAACATTGAAGACAAAATTCGCTTGTGATTGGACGTTGAAAGAGCAAACTGTTGTCATAAGGTCAAGAACTTGATTTTGAGTTTGAAACTCGTTTTAGATATTATCTTAATGAATATGCGAGCTTTTACTTACAAGAATTTCAGCCGTGCCAAATTTTTCTTTTCCAGATCTTAGAGCAGTAGTCTTTAAAATTCAGATGTAATGCTGTCCTTAGTATTTATTTTACTCTTCTTCAACTTTTCATACTATAAAAGCATACCTTCATCTCACAAAATCCTGTTTATTCCTCATATTTCCTGACTTCTAAGGCTATATAGTAGTGGCCCATTTCAAGAGCTAAAATTTCTAGCGACTTTTTTTGCTTCGGTGATACAAAAAAAAACCAGCTCAAGATTAAGGTCATAATTAAACGAACGCCATCTTATAATTTCAACCAGTTTATCAAGATATTAGAGGGCATACAGGACCATGGAGAGTTTCACAGCGATAGAGAAAATAAATTCCACTCAAAACTTGACGGTGAAGGATTTCGAAGAGGGCAGTATTAATCTAGATGATGTTATGGAGGAAGTGAATTACTTGAAGAAACAAGTGAGTATATTGCTGATGGGTTTGATATGGAACAACTGACTAACAAACGCGATTCATAGATCACGCTGATAAGGCAAGAAATGGCTGCTTTCCTTACAGGAATAGCCACGATAGACCCAAGCACCAAACGTGAGTTTTAGCCTAAATGAGTAGTATTGGAATGCGAGTACTAACAAACATTGAAGCACAACAAGCATTTGAAGAAAACACCCAGAGAGCAGCTAGTCTGCAGAAGGCATTGGAGGACTACGTGGAGAGGTACAAGAAGCTAACGCCCTTGCTTCAGCTGGTCAACCAGGACCTCCAGTTGAAAGTACCTCCAAAGCAAGAACCCCAAGTCAAACCTCCTTCAACGGCGTCTACAACTTCATCATCAACCTCAAATACATCAAACACATCAAATAATAATAATAATACAACAGCAGCTCCTCCTTCCAAGAAGGCACCTCAAAGGAAAAGAACATACACAAAGAAGAATCAGGCTGCTACTCCTAATAACGTACCAACACCTGCTACAAATCTACAACAGAATGCAAGATCAAATGCACCTATACTGCCTAACGGGAATGGCTCTGGGTCGTACCAAGCTGGGAGTGTGATTGGATTCAATTCTTTCCAACCAAATAGAGAATCATCTACAGATGCAAATGGATCAGAGAATCAACCTATATTATTATGAAATCATCAAAATGAAATGTGAATACCTTCTTGTCTGCTTCAGAGAGTTGTTCGGGTCAAGAACTGGACCAATTTTTTCATGACTGAAATGATATAGTGTTGTAAAGAGTGGTCTTCATGATTTGGCGTTTTGGACATAGTCTTGAAATGTGTATTGTTTACCAGATTTGAACTTCTTCTTTAACGTATATGAGTATTTTAAGATTGTAGATCTGGATTCTATCACATTCTGGTTTCCTTTTGAATGTCTTTGATAGCCTTCTATAGCAATAAAACACGTTAGTTTTTGTGATATTTATCTTGCAATTGTGTACTCACTGCCAACACAACTGGATCAACACCTTGGTCGATTAGATTTGCGCTCAACTTGAGGACTTTGGGATCGATTTTGACGCCCATCGATTCCGCCACTGCCATCAATGCTCTAGTTGCTTGATCTTGAGTATCCATCTTGCTGTACTCAGCTATGTTTATGGGTTTTGTTGATGTTATGAAAAGCTCAAAAAAACATCAACATAGAAAATTCGCGAATTTTACACGAAGAAAAAAAACGAGCCTCTTTGACCTTCAAAGCCTTCGATTGTTAAAAGCTTCGAAGTCCAATCACATTTTTCCTCCCCACTTCATTTAAAAACCACAGGAGATATTCCAATTGGCCTATCAGTATGCTAAGGAACTTTCTGCTGCTTCTAACGGCTCTTCTAACAGTTGTTTCGGGGCTAGATGTTGATAAAGAACAACTCATCAAAGACTACCAAAATGCCATTGATCAATCGTTATTATGGGGTCCTTATAGACCAAATGCTTACATGGGTATAAGACCGAGAATCCCACACTCTTTGGTTTCAGGTTTGTTCTGGTTCAATGCCGATGATATACAAAACATCCATAAAATTAGACATTTTTGTGATAATGGTGCAGATTTCCAAGGTTTTGGCTGGACCAAATATGATCCAAGATTAGGAGGTCGTCAAGAGTTTAAAGATAATGAATTGAAATTGGATATAACTACTGATTTCGTAAAGTCCAAAGATGGTAATTGGGCTATGAAAGTGAAAGGTGTTCCAAGACCTGGTTATGAATCTCAAACTAATTCTATTGTTTTCTATGCTGGGTTAGAAGGTGAAGGAATGTTAACTTCGGCATCTGGTGAACCTCCTGAAGGGTTTAAGAAAGGTGATTCGATCAAATTGCTAGGTCACTCCATAGATTTCCAAGGTTTTGAGATTGATGTTAGTGATGGTCCAAAGACTAATCTACATAAAAGTCTAAAAAAGAGTCAACTGGCAGATCCAGCTTTGAATCCAGCTAGAACCCATTATCTTTCAATGAGAGTACCGGATGGTAATGTTTGGAAAGCTAAGGATATTTTCAATGTTTTGATTAGTGAGTCTGTTAATGATATCGCTGCAAAGAATCCAGATGCAAAGGTTATGCCACATCCAAGTTCACTCATGTCATTAAGAAATATCAATGGATTTGAAGGTAACTTACATTTTATCCAAAAAACTTTCACAGGCGCTTTTGAATTTGATATCACTTTTAACATTGAGAATGCTGATAAACGATTAGAGTTTGAAGATATTGATGAATTAACAAATAAAACCATCTCCAAGTTTGAAAATAAATTCAACAAAGTCTTTGATTTGCAACCACCTTTCAACAAGCCAAAATATCAAAAATTTGCTGAAGAGTTTTTATCTAACATAATGGGAGGTATTGGATATTTCTATGGTGATCATTTAGTTGATAGAGAAACAGAATTTAATGAAGAGAAATATGAAAATATCCAATTGGATGGGAAACCTGAAGGTCCTTTTGAGTTGTTTAGTGCTATCCCTTCAAGAACTTTTTTCCCTAGAGGGTTTTACTGGGATGAAGGTTTCCAATTGATTCCAATCTTACAATATGATACAGATTTGGTTTTGGAAATATTGAAAAGTTGGTTCAATTTGATTGATGAAGATGGATGGATCGCTAGAGAACAAATCTTGGGTGCTGAAGCAAGAAGTCAAGTTCCAGTTGAATTCCAAGTTCAAAATCCAAATATTGCAAATCCTCCAACTTTAATGTTGTTATTCACTGATTTACTAAATAAAGCTAAAGAAGCTCAAGAAGGTTCAGCGGATTTGGGTGACATTGATGAACCAGAAACTGTTGATGCGTATGGGAAAGTTGACTTTACAGAGTTGACGGATGCACATTTAAAATATCCAGATCTTTTGATTGATTACGCTGAAAAAATTTATCCGAAATTACAATCACATTACGAATGGTTCAAGAGAACTCAAAGGGGTGAATTGGAAGAATTTGAGCGTGAACCATCTTCACCAGTGGAAGCTTATAGATGGAAAGGTCGTACTTTCACACATAACTTACCATCTGGTCTTGATGATTACCCAAGGGCCCAACCACCAGATATTGCTGAATTGAATGTTGATTTGATTTCATGGGTAGGTACAATGACAAGATCTATGAAGAAGATTGCTGAGTTATTAGGTAAAAAGGAAGATGCTGCCAAGTACTCCAAAGTTGAATATGCCATCCAAAGAAACATTGAAGATCTTCATTGGTCAGAAAAGGATAAAGCATATTGTGATGTTTCTGTTGATCAAGCTGACAATGATGTTTTCTACTGTGCTAAAGGATATATCTCTCTATTCCCATTTGCATTAAAGATGTTGGCACCTGGCAACAAGCACATTCGTGATGTTATCGAATTGATTGCTGATCCAGAAGAGTTATTTTCACCATTTGGTTTGAGATCCCTTTCAAAGTCCAATGAATTCTATAGAACAGATGAAGACTACTGGAGAGGTCCGATTTGGCTCAATATCAACTATTTGGTCTTGGACAGTTTATTACATTATGGTACTGGTGAAAACGCTAAGCAACTTGATCAAGATACCTTTGCGTTGGCCAATAAGACATACACTGAGCTCAGAAAGAATCTTGTCAACAACGTCTACAGACAGTGGAGGGCAACAGGGTTCGCCCATGAACAGTATGATGACAAGACAGGTAAGGCCAAGGGAGCTAAGCACTTTTTAGGCTGGACTGGGCTTGTTACTGTGATTATGAGAATGCCAGAGTCGTTGAAATAGATGGAATAGATGTCATTTTTCAAATCTTTACTTGTAGAATTAGCCGCTGAAATGATGAAAGCTTTATACAACTCATTCTTTTCTTCATAACTTCTAAAAACTAAAGCAAAGATGCCTCCAAAGAAAGAGAAGAAAGTGCAAGTGAAAGGAGATGAAGGTGAGTTGTTTTGATGTGGGTTTTTAATCAAAGGCTAACAGAATTGAAGCTGAAAAGACCATTTTAGAGTACCTCGAGCAACAGTACCGCCCTTACTCAGTCAACGATATCATCCAGAACCTACATGGCAACATCTCCAAGGCTGCCGCTGTCAAAGCTTTAGAAAACTTGACTGCTGAGAACAAGATTGTTACAAAGGTTCTTGGAAAGATGTCAATATCGGTTGCAAATAAAGTTGAAGTGGTGAGTGAATGATACATAATTAAATCAAAACAGATTCTAACAGCTGTCAGGATCAATCAGAAGAATCTATAAATTATGATGAGGAACTAGAGGTTATGAAGCAGAACATCAAGGAGGCAAGTCAAAACTTGAGTGCCTTACAAACTGGTGAGTTGAAATGGTGATAAAACAAGTTTTTGAACTAACAGCATGCAGAACTTTCAGAAACAACAAAGTATCCATCAGATGAAGAGCTTGATGCTGAGCTCAAGTCGTTGCAGAAAGAAGTGGAAGATTTATCACATAAAATTGAAGCTGCAAAATCAAAGCCAAGTATAAGCACTGAATCGGTGAATAAGATAAAGTCTCTATCAGCCTCAATCACAAGTGAGTCTCAAAAGAGACAGAAACTAGTGAGTATAATCTTCAAACCATTATTTTGACTTCTTTACTGACTTCAAAATAGTATAAAAACTTTCTCAAGTACATTGCTGAGTTTATTGATCCAAAGAAATTGATTGTGAGTATTGTTTCATCATCTATACAGCACTCTGCTAACCAGGAGTTAGTTTGATCTGGGTCTAGAGGAAGTGACTATGGTTCAAAACAAAGCTTGATAGTAAAATGAATATAGCTAATTAATTTCATCTTGTCTCTGTGGTTAGTCGTAACAATACTTGTGTGGTTCGCGATCTGAAGCTTCTTCGAAGAAAAATCTTTTCACCCTTCCAGTTTACTCCTGAATATCACAACATCCCAAATCATTGTGTCTATTGATATCAACATTGGCGCCAGCAAACTGTCATTCGTATCAAGTTCCATACATGATGATCTCAACGTCGACCAACCTTTAAACAAAATCAAATCATCAACCTCATCTGGTGCTCTCCAAAATAAGGCTGGATAAATCAATCAGTCTACATCTGAACCTATAACGATGATGTCAACTTTCAAGTACTGATGGTGTCAATTAAAAACCTGCCATTACCTTTTAGGAAAGATGCTTGATCCATTTCCTGATTCGTCTTGAAGTATTTACTTCAAATTCTGGTGCTGTTTTGTGCTGGCTTTTCTTCGTTCTCGGTGAAAGATTACATAAGTCTTCTCGGTGATTATGCATGAAAACTTTTTTGGGCAGAAACTAACCAAATTTGAAATGGAATTTTGAAAGCAAGAGTACATGAATGAGAATGGTCCAAACAATAGAATGATAAGAGGTATCAAGTATTAAAGTTCATAATAACTACATAGCTAAAGAAACATTATTTGGAGGAACAAAACAGTGTTAGACATCAAAATCAAATCTCGGAGATACAGATTGAGGGATCAACTACAAACTCAAACATCTTTTGAACTTCAACTCTCCATTCTTTTCATTGAATCATCAAACCACAAGCCCATTTAACCACTGAATGTGTGCTGGTAGTTGAAATCTGGAACTCATCGACAGAATCTAGAATGTTTTGAAAACTCGGTGAATAATTTTTCAACCAGTATGCACGTTCATGCATGATCTGGACTCAAGTAACCAGCCATCCAGATCAAGAAGTTTGGTTTACAATAATAAAGTAGGAGAAGTTTGGGAAAATACCAGCCTTTACATTGGAATATAAAAGGTGAGATGATCCCATTCATTCCATTAAGGTTATTTGGTTTTCATTGAATTCAATATCTCCATTCATTCATTTCAACGTTCAGATCAAAGTTCCAGAAGTTTAGTCGTGATAACTCACCCACATTCATTCTTTTCAAAATAATAGTTTCCAACTTATAGTCTTTCTTTAAATCAAATCACACTAACAGTCATTCATTTATTATCTGGAACATCTTCAAAAATGAAATTCTCATCAATCGCTTTAGCTTTCAATTTATGTCAAATTGCTTTATCAGCACCAATTGTCATCACTAGACAACATACTGCAGACGCTGTCACTGTCACTGATACTTATTCAACAGCTACAAATACTGTGACTGCGCCAACTGTTGAAATTTTGGTTAGTAATGGTGTTACTTATACTTACACTTTAACTGATGCTGCATCATTAGCTCAACCAACCACTTTCACAAGTGTTGTTAATGATAATGTTGAACCAACTAATGCTGGCCAAACAACTACATTATCACCAACTTCATCTCCAGAATCTCAACCAACAGATAACAACAACAACAACAATAATAACAACAACAATAATAATAATAACAACAACAATAACAACAATAACAACAATAACAACAATAACAACAATAACAACAATAACAATGGTGGTGATAACTCAACTCCAGCTTCCTCTTCTCAAGATTCAAACAACAATCAACAATCTCAAGCTCCTCAAGCTCCAACTGCTGCTGCCTCTTCAATTGCTACCACATCTGACTCTGGTAATTCTCAAACCACTTCTTCAGACGAACAGACTTCCAGCTCAACTTCTTCAACTCCAACCTCATCAGGTGGTAAACTAGGTTCCGTTCCAAGTGGTATTGTTTACAGTCCTTACAATAATGATGGTACTTGTAAAGATAATGATGCTGTTAAATCTGATTTGAAATTGATTCAAGGTACTGGTATTAAAACAATTCGTATTTATGGTACTGATTGTAACTCCATCACCACTGTTTTACCAAATGCTGCTTCATTAGGTTTGAAAGTTAACCAAGGTTTCTGGATCAGTCCAGAAGGTGGTAACTCAATTGATGATGCTGTTGATGCTATCATCAAATACGGTCAACAAAACAGTTTTGACGTTTTTGATTATTTAACCATTGGTAATGAAGCTGTTCAATCTGGTTTTATTTCTGTTTCAGACTTAGTTTCAAAGATCAAATCAGTTAAAGGTAAACTACAAAGTGCAGGTTATCAAGGTAAAGTTACCACATCTGAACCACCAGTGACTTTTGAAGAAAATCCATCATTATGTACTGAAGCTGATATTGATTTCGTTGGTGTCAATCCTCATTCATACTTTGACAAAAACTCAAAAGCTAGTACTGCTGGTTCTTTTGTTAAAGGTCAAGTTGATATTGTTGCTAAAATCTGTGGTGGTAAAGATATTATTGTTACTGAAACTGGTTACCCACATAAAGGTGATCAAAATGGTGGAAACATTCCATCTCCAGAAAACCAAAAAATTGCTATTGCAGATATCTTGGATAAATTAGATAATGGTGTTACAATTTTGTCAACATTTGATGATTACTGGAAACAACCAGGTGAATATGGTATTGAACAATCATTTGGTGCTATTCAACTTTTTGAATAGATGAACAAAAAGCATTTTATGCAAAATTGTTAGTTTCTTATGTCATTGGTTTCGGTTTTTCATTTTTATTTTTTTCGTTATGGGTTTTCAATATGGTTCATTGTACAATATATTATGTTTATTTTTTCATTTCCATTATGACAGTTTTATTTTTCCATTCACGTTACACTATTTTTTCATCGTTAGTTAAACTAGACAGTTCATTGTATACTATTTTAAAAGATTATAATTTTAGGTTAAAGAGATTCTTGTAGTTGATCCCTTTCTCTTACTTTTGTGGTAAGCTCCGGCTAGGTACCACTATTATAAATGAATACGGAAGTGTGTATCCAGCTCATTTGTGGTTTGTTTGAGTCATATTTATATCCCTATGAGTCAAACAAATGATCCTGAACCACAAGCTTTGGTAAATTGGGCACTCTGGATTCAAAACTACTGAATGTATGACCAATAAAGTACTAAAAATCTTGCAAGCTCAACTTTGGTCCATGTGATCTAGCCACTGTCACGATGTGACTATAAATACAATGCTAACCCATTGTAACCATTCTATGACTGTTTCAGAACAATAAAAACATTCCAAAATGGTCAAACTATTTTCTTTATTGTCTTTTTACATTCCAACTCTCATGGTTACCACTGGAGCTATAGAAACTTTTTCGGGTTTAGCACTTCAAAGATTTCTTAGATGTGTTCAAACTTTTGCACCTGAAAATTACCAATATGGAATTTCAATGGATAAAAAAATTATAATATTTCCTGAGATTAGGCGTCATTTGAATATCACTGGTACTGATGGTCCAATACTTGCTTGTATCCAAGGCTTTCTGACGGGCCATGCCGAAATGACAATGACCGAGCGTGATGGTGCAGACATGTATTATACTTTCCAGGATGGGATACATCAATTGAATGCTGGTGCACAAGAGCATATCGAGCAATTTGAGCTTGTCTATCACGATAGAACGATACCTGAGGACATGTTACAACGAATGAATCAAAAGCTTAAAGAGCACAAGGAAAAATATGGTTGAAAGCTCAAATGTCAATGAGCTGCCAAATTGCTCGGTTTTTTTATCAACACGGTTATTCAAATTATTTTGATTTATAATGATCTTTTGAAATTGAGAAATTGTAGTGCCTTGATATCATGTTCAAGCTTCTTCTTGTTCTAAGTAGCTTAATCTGGAAAGGCTTTTCTATATAGAAAAATGAACGTCGTCGACACAAAGCAATAATATCGACAGAGGGGCCTACTAGCTCAATTCAAATTATATTACAAGTTTGCTTTCATAATTAGCTAGCTACAGCTTCAAAATCGATATAATTCAATTGCAATTAAGCGGCCGAGTGTTATATTAACGTCGCTAAGTAAAAATTAACTTCTGAAATTATATTAAATTAGGAAAATAGACACCGTGGCTTTTTAAATTTTAGTTTCAAATTTTATAAAAAAAATGATGATTTCAAAAAAATCCCAAAAAAGCTTTTTTTCACAATTCAATTTACATCATTATATAGCTCATCTTTTAGCAAAAATTATGGTATATTTTTAAAGTCATGTTTCTTATTAAAATAGTTCAATAAATCACATAACACATCGGGCGCATATATCCGCTCCGGCATAGTCAGGCTTTTCAGACGCCGCACATTACCCGTTCAATTGACTCCGTGGCCAAGCTGGTTAAGGCGTGTGACTGTTAATCACAAGATCGACAGTTCGATCCTGTCCGGGGTCGCTTGTTTTTTGAGGTGGCCGAACCAATTTTTTTTTTTCGCGACTTTTGTATATGGTCTTTAAAAGATTTTTTAATTCATTTATGAGAAAGGTGTAATTTATAGAAGGTTATCATTAAAAGATGAGTGAATTTGAAACAGAAGATGAATTATTGGCAAGACATAGAAAAGAGAACAAGGAGCTTATAGCGAATATAACAGGGTTAAAGAAACAAGCTACAAAATCTAAAAAGAAGGAAGTTCAAAGAAAATGTGCAGATATGGAATTGAAGTTGAAAGAAAAACATGAACAAGAATTAAAAGTGAGTTTAGAAAAATCAATTGAGTGGTACATAAATACTAACATGCCTGCCTTTAGGAACTTAGATCCCGTGGTGGTGATGGTAACTTGGAAGAATCAAAACAAGTTGAACAAGATGAAGATGAAGATGATGATGAATTGACACCTGAAAAATTATTAGCACAATTGGAGCTTGAAAAGAAAGAAGAAGAGCCAAAACAGCAACAACAAAAACAGCAACAACAAAAGGGCCCAAAGCGTAATCGTCAAAAGGAGAGATTGGCCAAAAGACAAGCAGCATTAGATGAACAAAGAAAACAAGCAGAGGAAGAAGCATCATTACAACCAGATTTTAAAAAAATTGAAGATGAAAATATAAAATCATTATGTTCAATTGCTAAACTAAAAGAATTTGACATAAAGCCAGATGGTAATTGTCTCTTTGCATCAATTGCAGATCAATTGAAGATTCGTCAAGGTGTTGAAGTTGATATTAAAACTCTTAGAACTCAAGCTGCAAATCATATCAGAAAAGACCCTGATACTTTCATCCCATATTTGTTTGATGAAGAAACTATGAGTTTGAAAAACATTGATGAATATACTGAAAAGATTGAAAAAACTGCAGCATGGGGAAGTGATTTAGAGATATTGGCATTGAGTAAAGAATATGATTCACCAATCTCAGTGATGATGACTGGGAGATCCACTCTGAAAATAAACGAGGATGGAAATAACGAAGAGTTGAAACTGGTTTATTATAAGCATAGTTATGCTCTTGGTGAACATTATAATTCTTTACATGATTTATAGATTTAGTTTTAATTTTTGGTTGATACAACATGATTTTTAGTGTATAGTGAAAAAAAAATATACTACACTTCCAGATTTCAACTTTTCAATCAACTTTTCAAGACATCAATGAATAGTTATGAAGTGTTTCAAAAGGTGTTTCAATACATCATCCATTTCGCTCGCTAAGAAAGTCACCACTAAATCGAAAACATCAGGATCAAACAATGCATTACTCGGACGTACAAGTAGTAAATTATCAGTTGGTATAGTTGGACTTGCAAATGTTGGTAAAAGTACATTCTTCCAAGCAATAACTAAATCATTATTGGGGAATCCAAATAATTTCCCATTTGCCACCATAAAGCCCGAAGAGGCACTGTATAGAGTGCCATCATCAAAGTTGATTTCATTATCCAAAATTTTCAAAAGTTCAAAGATAACACCATCATATTTGAAGATTGTGGATATTGCAGGATTGGTGAGAAATGCTTCAAAAGGTGAAGGTTTAGGGAACCAATTCTTGGCTGATATTAGAAATGTTGATGGTATTTTCCATGTTGTTCGTGGGTTTGATGATGATACTGTCACACATGTTGAAATTAATGTTGATCCTATAAGAGATTTAGAAATTGTTAATGATGAATTATTATTAAAAGATTTAGAAACAGTGGAGAGTGCGATGGAGAGAAATAAAAAAGATATGAATAAACAGAATTTAAGAGTGGAGATGATTAAAGAGAATGAAGTGCTGGAGAAAATTAATGATATATTATTTGAAAATGGTAAATTATCAAATTATTTGGAATGGAATGAAGATGATGTTAAGGTTATAAATAAACACAAGTTCCTAACGGCGAAGCCTACTGTTTATTTATTGAATGTTTCCAAACAAGATTATGAATCCCAAACTAATAAATATATTGAAGGAGTGCAAAATTGGTTAAAAGAATATTCACCAAATGATAAGTTAATAATGTTTAGTGCAGATCATGAACATGAATTTGTTAATAGTGAAGAATCTTCACCAATTATTAACGAAATGGTTTTAGCAATGAAGGATTCATTAAACTTGATTAGTTATTATACTTGTGGTCAAATTGAGGCAAAAGAATGGAATATTAAAAAATTATCAACAGCTCCAGAAGGTGCAGGATTAATTCATACAGATTTACAAAAAAATTTCATCAATGTATTAGTTTCAAAATCTGACAAAGTTATTGAAAGACAAGATGAATTGAAAGATGTTGCAGATGTGGAAAAAGCTATTAGATTCGATAGACATGGTAAAGATTATATAATTGAGAATGGTGATATTCTAATATTCAAGGCTGTTGGAGGAAAGACAAAGTGAAAAGTTACATAGAGTTTTTAATAGAGCATGTATATATATTCATTCAATATTGTTATTCAATTGACATTCTTGTGATTGTTAGTAATGAGACTTATCTAGTTAAAATTGATTCATCATCATCATCTTTGAAATCAGAGCGTTTGACAAGTTTTCTTCTCACGAACAGATTAGTCGAAGAGCTGGGTTTATATAAATATAAAAGTCACTAAGGACTGTTTCTCATCATTTAAAAGAGAATGGGATCAATATGAGTTCTGTTCAAGACATACCAATTGAATTGTTTCTGTTTTATTGAATTGAAACTAGTTAAAAGACTGAAAAAATTCAACGCTTTTAAGAAAATTTAAAAAAAATTGAAATGAAGATTCGCGAAATTTACCCTGTTGTAATCCTGATTACATAATAAAATTTAGGGCTATTAAGTCACGTGATTAGCACGTGACCCACTATGTATATAACCAACAAGGTAAATAAAGATAATAAGTACACTAGAAGTTGGTTTACTCGGACTTTGTAGTGACACAACCGATAACCACAGGTGTACCTTTTCAAGAGTATAAAGATGATCGAAGTGGTTTGGATTTGATGGTGTGTTTTAATTCTATTCTATTCTGTAGTAGCCATGAGTTTTGTGATATCAGCAGAAAGAGACAACAGACCGTTGTTAATACCTGCTATTGAGCCATTGAAACCATCATTCTCTTTAGAACTATCAAATGTACCAATTTCCTATCTATTGAAACTGGATTTGACACAATTGAAGAATGCTGCTGATTTCATACCTAGAGAAAGAAGTTGGTCACAATTGAGCACAACTAGTTCCAATTCAAGTGATTTGTTCAGTGCGAGAAGCTCAATCAGTTCCATTTCAAGTGCTGGTGCTTCAGATCAAGACGATGGGTTTTCAAGTGGAGGAGAAGAAGAAGAAGAAGAAGAAAAAGAGCCATCAATTGAGCCAATATTAATCAAACAATCAACACCACCAAAAGAACTAAAACGAACATTGTCCTATGAAGTTAGACCATCCAAATCTAAAAGACAAAGAGTTGGTCCAAGTTGTGATTTCTGCAGGTCTAAAAAGATCAAATGTGATGCTCATGTTGAAATAATGGAGATTGATGTACTTTATGACCTAAACTTAACCAAAAAAGATGAAATAAAAGATGAAAATTTGATTAAAAAATACATGACCGAGGATGAATTAGACGAAGGGTTCAAATTGATTTATTCCAATGAGAAAATCATAAAATTCAAGACTTGTTCCTATTGTCTTGCCAAACATCAGCCATGTCTTTATAAAAGAGGTTATACCAAAGATGACATCTTGAGGTATAATTTGGCCAACAACATCCGGAAAAAAAAGAAGAGGTCCAAAAAAAGATGAAGAATCCAATGGAATTGGAATTGAAATGAGATAATGAATAGTTTTAGTGTAAATAAAAGGATGTACCTTCTAAAATTTAACGTTGTAATCTCGAATTTTTTTTTTTTTTTCAAGATCTCGAGATCATTTCATCAGCACATTTCAACCAGAAACCATTTAATACCCAACGTCCAAATAACCACTTCAAACCATGACCACACCTCCTTCTGCCAAATCAATAGAGCAGGCATTTGAGAAGCAAAAAGCCAAGGGCAAATATCTCGAAGAATCGGTCTCATTACAATTCCTCAACGATCTAAAAGCCCATATAACCAATCAATCTCCAGATAAGTTCAAATCAATAATCTTATTATCCCATGTCATTAGATCTTCAAAACCAAATGAATTGTTTGTTAATGTGCTGGATGAAACATTGCTAAATGGTATACTAGGCTCAATTACCAAAAGTACCACGGTGGATTACATTATGGCTACATTCCGGATCTTATTGATTATGTTGAAAGGTGAAATATTTAATCAAGTTGATCCTTCAGAGTATCTAAATCCATTATTGAGATCTCTAAACTCAAATTTATTATTCTTGGATGTGCTAAGTACAAAATTATACACTGAAAATGTTGATTTGATTCTAAAATCTTTGGAATTTATCAATGGTTATTTCAGTATCAATCATTATCAGCTCTACAGTTTAAATTATTTGATTAAATATTTCCTAAAATTACAAAAATCTGAATATTTCATCATATTAAACAACATTTTACAAGATCAAAGATTTAAACAAATATTATCACCAAGTATCAAGAAATTGAATGAATCTTTATTGAAAATATTAAACACTTTAAATGAAATTAAAGTGGATCAACATAATATTTTACAATTAAGTATGATTGAAGAAACTTCAGAATTTGCAATGCAAAAAGACCATCAATCATTCATTATCAACAATTTCTCAATTTTACAACTGATTGATTTTTATTTTTTCTCACAAAGTTCAAATATCACATTCAAAAAATCATTCCATGAACAAATGTTGTTTAATAATAATAAATCTGAAATGTTCCCCTTAATACCTGTTTCACAAAGAGTCACAACTTTATTATTGGCAATTTTCCAAACTGATCAATCAACAAGTTTCCCAATTTTGAAACAATATTTATTCCTAAGAGATTTATTACATTTTAATATAATTTCAAAATTTTTAGAAATTTGGAAAGAATCAGGTGCACAACAAGATGAATTGCAAAATTTATCACCATTAGTGGAAATTTTATTAAAACATTTGAACGATGAATTAAATGATGAATTACATGTTGTTGATCAAATTCTAACAATTTTCAAAACAACAAATTATTCAAAATTAAGAGAAATTCAATTAAACAATTATAAAAATGAAAATTTATCAAAAGCATCATTAGAAATTCAATCTTTTGACAAGATTTTAAAAAATCAAGTTTTCGAATTTATCAAAAATCAAAGATTTTTACAATTATCCAAAGGTGCTTGGGTCTTTGCAGATTTACCAACGTTCAACACATCAGATCAATCAACAACTCCTGATTCAAATTTTTATTTCATGATCCTTTCACCAAATTTTAAAAATTTATTATATAAAGAGTATAAATTCAAAACTCAAAATATCCCAAATATTGATAAGATTGGCACACCAATTCAAATCAATTCAATTGCAAATTTTAAAATTGAAGAAATTCAACAAGTTGATCCAACAGCTATAAGAACAAACCCTAGTGAAAGTTCAAGATTGATTAATCTTGTTGGTAAGACTATCATCAACAAGATAACTTTGATTAATAGAAAGGGAAAAGTGCTATTTACATTTTATGCTAAAAAACATGATTCTTTCAATTATTTAGATGGGTTGAATTTATTATTAGGTCATTATGATAAATTATCTGATGATTTGAATTTCCAAATTGATAAATTGTTTGAAATTAGAAAGACTGTTCAATTGTTGAATTATGATGTTAAAATTGATAATAACGTTGTTGATGATGAACAAATTTATGATTTGGAAAATTTAGAAAAATTATCTACAAATTTTTATTATTCTTGAGAGAATTTAATTGAATACTGGTTTATTCTATTGTGAATTTGTAGTTTATATTAAAATACATGAAACATTTCTGCTCTATTTCTTTTTACCCTTTGATCCCTTTTTATTTGCTTTCTTTTGATCACTCATTCTATCATTTTTAGTCTTTTTGTAACTTCTTGGAATATCTTCTCTAGCTTCTTGTTGTTTTCTTTTCTTACTATTAACTTTTTTATTCTTTGCTAAAACTTTCATTTTATCCTTATCAGAATATCCAGAAATTGGTTTTTTCTTATCACTTTCATTTTCAAACCAAGTTCTTCTTGGTCTTGATTGAATTTCATCTTTGAATTTTAATAAATTTTCACCTTTACGTAATTCCATTTCAGCTTGCAACATTTCCTTTTCAGATTTTTCCTCCATCAAGATTTCTTCAATTGTTTCATTCTTAGATTCCAAAATTTTATTAATCTCTTCAACTTCTTTCCAATTAACTTCACGACCAACAGTTTTACCAATTTTATTATCTTCAATACTTTTAATTGCATCTTTAACAATAGATCTATCAGAACTTGATTCTCCCACAAATGAAATGGATCTACCTTCACGACCACCTCTTGCAGTACGACCAACTCTATGAAGATAAATTTCATGGTTTTTTGGCATATCAAAATTCAAAACAACTTCAATTTTAGGAATATCTAAACCTCTTGAAGCCAAATCTGTACAGATTAAAATTGGTACAGTTAGATCTTTGAAATTATTTATGGATTGTAAACGTTGTTCTTGTGTAAGAGATCCATGTAATTCTGAAACTTTTAACCCTAATAAACCTAAAATGATTCTCAATTTATGTGCCATTTCTTTTCTTGCCACAAATATAACTATTCTTTGATCTTTTGTGAATTTTTTCAAAATGTTGAATAATACAGAAGGTTTTAAATGATCTCTTTTTCTAATTCTAACAAATTCTTGAACTAATCCAGTGGCTGCTTGCTTTGGAGGATCAATCATAATACGAACAGGTTTTTGTAAAGATAATTGAATTAATGACTTGATTTTAGAATTCATAGTAGCTGAGAATAATAATGTTTGTCTCTTTGTTGGTAAAATATCCAAAATTTCAGTCAATTCCTTTTGGAACCCTTCTTCCAGCATTCTATCAGCTTCATCAACAATTAAAATCTCCACATTATCAACATTGAAACTTGCAGAGTTACGTAAATGATCAATTATTCTACCAGGTGTAGCAATAACTATATCTGGTCTTTGTTTCAATTCTTGTTCTTGTTGTCTTAAATTCAACCCACCAACAGCTAAACCAAAACTTAGGCCATTAACAAATCTACCAATTTTTTTACCAACATCACCAACTTGGATAGCCAATTCTCTTGTTGGTGTTAGGACAATGACTCTTGTTGATGCAATTTTGGCAGGTTTATATAATAATCTTTCAATAACTGGAACCATATAAGCAGCAGTTTTACCTGAACCTGTAACGGCACCTGCAATTATATCTTTACCTAATAAAGCGATTGGGATTGTAGCACTTTGAATTGGGGATGGTTTTGTATATCCTAGTGCGGAAAGACCTTTTAAGACAGGTCTTGATAGGTCTAATGAGTTGAAAGTTTTATGGATTTGCTTTTTAGCTTGTTCAGATTCTTCAGTTGGGGCATAAAATTTGGCAATTTCTTCAGGGGAATCTTCATCTTCATCTTTTGATTCTTGGTCTGATTCAACAATAGGTTGTGTTTCTTCTTCTTCTTCTTCTTCGTCTTCGTCATCTTCATCTTCATCAACTTCAGTTGGTTTATTGACACCCATACCAAATCCATCTAATGCTAAGTCATCATCATCTTCCTCATTTTCTTCCTCTTCCTCTTCCTCTTCCTCTTCTTCTTCTTCCTCATCAGGTTTACTACCAGCTAGTTGCCCAAGACCACCTTTTCTTCTAATAATTCCATCAAGATCAACATCCTTCTTTTCATATCCAGTCTTTTCATCACCTTTGAAATCCCACCCTTCGAAATCTGCAACAGTTTCACCACCATCAACATCAAACACAAAATCATGGTTCAAATCATCTTGTTCCTCATCTTGGTCCACAGTTTGTTCTTTTTTACTATTCTTCTTCTTCTTCTTATTACTCTTCTTTTGGGTCTCAACAATAGCACTTTGCTCCTCTTGTTTCACTTCTTCCTCGTCTGTATCGAAATCAGGAATATCCTCCTCACTATCAGAGATAGTTGGCACAAAGTCATCAAATCTTCCCATCACTAATTAATCCAATTTCTCTTTCTGAATTCTTTTAATTTAATTTCTAAATAATTTTAAAGCTCATCTCAAAATTTTTTTTTCTATATTTTGGTTTTGGTTTTGGGCCACTCTTAGGCAGATTTTTGATAGAAGTGAAAAAGACTTAAAATTGGTTAAATTTTGATTAATTTCATTTAATTTTGACATATAACTAATAATTAATTGAAACTATTATTTAACCAGTAAAAAATCGTTTAATCACCCAAAAATTCCCATTGTTTTCTCTTCATTTTCCATACAAATTTTCCACAGCCATTTTCTCACCAAAAAAAACATCAATTGAAAAAACAAAACAAGATTAAAACTAAACCATTATCAAATTGACATTGAATTGACAATTAACTCAACAAATAAACCACAAATACACCATGAACAACCTCAGGCACGCATTGTCTGGACTCCAACGATTCCAAGGATACCTCAAACTCCCAAATCTCTCTGAAATAACATCTCAAGATTCATCTTCATCATCATCATCATCACCATCAAAATTAACAATACAAATCATACTACTCCAATGTTTCTACTACATAACAGCCACGGTGTTATCATTCTCAATAGCATGGATCCTGGGGCTAGACTTCAATTTTGGCTGGGTTTTCAATTGGGATTTAGTCAGTTTAGATAATTCATTAGGTTTGACCATAATTGGAATGTGGTTATTTGATTCGTTATTATGTGTGTTATTCATGACTGTAATAGTCGGGAGGAGTAAATTGGCATGGGATTTCGCCATAACTATACATGCTATCAATTTGGTTGTGGTTTGGATATATAGTGGTGAGTTCCCAAGAAGTTTTGTTTGGTGGAGTGTTCAGGTTGGTAGTTGTTTAATATTGGTTAGTTTGGGGACATGGTCAACAAGGTGGAAGGAGTTGAGAGAGACTTTTTTCGAAGGGATTGTTGATGTGGAAATGGGTCATTCTGGTCAAAGAAGTGCTATTGAAATGCGTGATGTTTCAGAGGATCATTGAGGAATAAGAGTATAGAATTATTAACAAAAACATGTATTTTTATTATTATCCAGTGTTCGATCAATTAGACTTAGTGTTGTTTTCTTCCTTTTGATTATGTTTCTTGGTGTGATGTGTTGGATTGTATTGAATCTTGAACTGTTTAATGTGTTATTGTCCCAAGTGTTGGGTATTAATAAATTATCACCATATTGTACACCAAAACTTTGATCTTCAGGATCAATTTCACCTTTTGAAATTTTATCAAGGATAGATTCACTTAATAAATTAAAGATTTCATAAATATTATCACCATTCTTTGCAGAAGTTTTCAAAAAACCAGTAATTTGATTCTTTTGTATGAAACCATTAATTAAATCATCATTATCTTCACTTTCTAGATCACATTTATTCCCCACGAGTACTATGGAAGGATCATTACACAATGCCTTGATATCTTGTATAAATCCATCCAATTCATTAAAAGTTTGTTCAAAATTTGTTAAATCAAAACATAGCACAACACCAGCACTACCTCTATAATAACTTCGTGTTAAAGATCTAAATCTTTCCTGACCAGCAGTATCCCATAGTTGTAATTTAAAACTAGTATCATCCTGAGTTTTCATGATTTTGGAACTAAATTCCACTCCAATAGTTTGTGAAGATAGTATTTCATTAAAATCATTCTTTATAAAACGATGTAAAATTGAAGATTTCCCTGTATTTGAAGAACCTATTATAATAACCTTAGCCAAATAATCATACTGATCCTTAGCATTAGGAACGATTGACTGGATCGATCGTTTTGAATCCGTTGTGATGCTCATGTTTATCCTACAAAATACTCATTTACATTCCATCTGTAATATTTTGTTTTTTTTCATTAAACAACATCACCAATTTCACCTCCATCACCAACATCCTTGTAAATGTCAAACCGTCTCTGTTCATTAACAGGAATGCTCCGTCTGGTCTCAGCAATCAGCTCAGGCTCCAGCTCACAGTAAATGGTCTCCTCGCCCTCTCCAGCCTCCACAATCACCTTGCCCATGGGATCCACCACCAGCGAATGGCCATACGCATGGTACTTTGCACTCAAGTCCCTCGCTGGAGAGCACAGCACAACGTAGAGCTGGTTGTCAATGGCCCTCGCCCTGGCCAGAGCTTCCCAGTGCAATGGCCCCGTGATGGTGTTGAATGCTCCTGGGTACACCATCGCAAAAGCCCCACGACGAGCAGCCATCATGGCGAGCTCTGGGAAGCGTAGGTCGTAGCAGATGCCCAGTCCCAGTGAGCCAAAGCCAGGGAGGGCGAACTGAGTGTGCTTGTCACCAGCGTTGAGGACTCTTGATTCTTGGAAGGTGATCTTGTTGGGAATGTCAATGTTGAAGAGATGGGCCTTGCGATGTTGCGCTATGAGGTCTCCAGATTTGTTGAAGACGGTGGAGGTGTTGAAGACTTGATTGTGGTGAGCTTCAGGGTATGAACCTCCTATAACGTTGATTTGGTACTTGTTTGCCAGGGAGGATAAGAATTTGGTGGTTTCACCATTTGGAATATCTTCACCATATTTCTTGAAGAGTTTAACTGAATATGGTGAGTTGAAACATTCTGGAAGAACTATTAAATCGAGATTTGGATGGGCTTTAACGGCTTTGGAGACTAGAGATTCCACTTTATGGAAATTGGCCAATTTATCACTAGATACTGCAAATTGTAAAAGTGCTAAATGGAGTTTTTTAGTTAATGGAGTTGTAGTGGTCATTGTTGATGATGTTGTTGGTTAAAGGTTGAGTTTTTTTTTCAGATTCATTATGTCTTTTTAGATCGAAAATTTACATTAACATCTTTATTATTTTATTAATCGTTTATTTTAATGATTATTTAAACAAAAGTTGGAATACCTGCATTCTTCCAAGTCCATGGATCATTAAATCTTAATCCTTTATCTAAACTTAAAATTTCCTTCAATTCATCCTTTGTCAAATCAAAGTTCTCCACAGTTAAATTTTGTAATAAACGTTCCTTATTTGAAGATTTTGGAATAACTGCAATTCCTCTTTGAGTTGCCCATCTTAATAAAATTTGTGATGGTGTTTTGTTATGGTTTGAAGCAATTTTCTTGATAACTTCATTTTCAAATAATGGTGGAGTTGTCTTGGCTAATTCACTATCTAATTCTATAAATGATAATGGACCAAATGATGAATATGCAACAACTTGAATCTTTTGTGATTGAGCATATTGAATCAAACGATCTTGAACCAAATATGGATGATGTTCAATTTGTAAGGCAACTGGTTTAATTTTGGCACCTCTTAATAAATCTTGTAATAAAGCACCTGAAAAATTCGAAACACCAATTGATTTGATCTTACCCAATTTAACTTGTTCCTCTAAGGCTCTATAAGTATCTAATAATGGAACATCTTCAAATTCAAATCCTTCTTCATTTTCAAATCCAAAAGCTGGTGGATATTTCGATTCAATTGGAATAAATTTAGTAGCAATTGGGAAATGAATATAATATAAATCAATATAATCCAATTGTAAATCTTTTAAATTCTTGTTTAAATTAATTGGAACATTTTTTGGATGATGGAAAGTATTCCATAATTTTGAAATAATAACTAATTCTTCCCTTTTAACTAAACCTTCATCTAATGCCTTCTTAATACCTTGACCAACTTCAACTTCATTACCATAATCAGTGGCACCATCAAAAGCTCTATAACCTTGCTTTATAGCTTGATAAACTTGTTCAGCTGCAACTTCATTTGGAATCTTCCATAAACCTAAACCGACTAAAGGATATTTCAATCCATTGTTTAAAGTGGCGACTGAGGACATGTCTTGTAATTGATTCTTGTTATAATTGCTAATTCAGATTGGATAAAGTGGGATAATCTTTGGTGTATTTATATCAATTCAGTCAATCCAGTCAATTGCTATTTTAGATTCAAAATCACGTTATTAATTGAGTTATTAGCCAATAGGATTTTAATAATCAATTGTATCTCCTTGACCTTCCAATTGAACCTTTTGTGAATCTGATGAGAATTAGCCTATGGCGCTTAAAATGCCCTGTTGTTACGTAATAATGAGGGGGTTATAAGAAAGAAATTAGGTAAGTAATTAGGTAATCATTATATAAGGTAGGGTAATGATTATATAATATCACGTGATGTGTTAATTACATAATCATTAGTAAGCCATACGATTAAAAATCTCATTTTGAATTCAAATTTGAATAAAATTCATAAACTTTCGATTAACTTCATTAACTATTAGTTTATCAAAGTTACTATATTATTACTATCACTAGCCATGTCACAACCAACAACAACCGAATCCAAACCAAAGCCTTGCTGTGTTTGCAAACCGGAAAAAGAAACAAGAGATCAATGTTTATTAATCAATGGTCAAGATTCTGGTAAATGTGATGATATCATTACTCAATACAAATCATGTATGAAAGGTTATGGTTTCACAATATGAATGAGATAAGCTGAGAAGAGGGAATCTATTAGATTAAGATGCTGATGTACATAAATTATGAATAATGATATTGCTGTAAATACTTTTGAATTTAACTAATAGTAGTGCTATTGAAATGGTTCAAACTCGAGGAAACACCCTAAAACCACCACAAATAAACTAAATATAACTTCTCCAACCACCTTCACCTGATTATCACCATCTTGTCTCGATTAATCTTCAAACCGAAGCCTCCATTAATCATCATCAATTCCGCGAATGTATTTTCTTTTCAAAAGCCACATGAAAAAAAACCATCAACATCAACCACGTTCATCATCATCATCACCATCAATTGAACTACATTCCAAAATTGTCAAGTTTAATAGATTCATATTCCCATCAACAAGGATCCTCAAAATGTCCCAACACAGAGAATCAATCGACTTTGCCAAATTACCAACCCATTTCAACGAACCTGTCGAATTGGGAATCATTGGAGGCACAGGTTTATATCACCTTTCCTCATTAACACCTGTGGCCAGATTAACATTACACACACCATGGGGTGCACCATCATCATCAATCACAATTTCAAAGACCTCTACTGGGTTCAACGTTGCCTTTTTGGCAAGACATGGTGTTCATCATGATTTATTACCAAGTGATGTTCCATCAACTGCAAATATCTCTGCTTTGAAATCAATTGGTGTTAAAGTTATAATTGCATTCAGTGCAGTTGGGTCATTAAAACAAGAAATCAAACCAAGAGATTTCGTTATACCTAATCAAATCATTGATAGAACTAAAGGGATTAGAAATTCAACTTTTTTCGAAAAGGGGTTTGTAGCTCATGCTGGATTTGGTGAACCTTTTGATCCAAAATTAAGTTCAATAATTAGTGAATTTGAACATGTTTTAGAAAATGAAGATGGTCATCCTCAAGTTAAATTACATTCAAAACAATTGGATTCAAAAGATTTAACAGTTATCTGTATGGAAGGTCCAGCTTTTTCCACAAGAGCTGAATCAAAATTATATCAATCTTGGGGAGGTTCTGTTATAAACATGAGTGTTATCCCTGAGGCGAAATTGGCTCGTGAGGCTGAGATCTCTTATCAAATGATTTGTATGAGTACTGATTATGATGCATGGAGAGAAGATGATGAACCAGTCACTGTACAAACTGTTGTTGGGAATTTAAAAGCAAATAGTGCAAATGCAAATAAATTGGCTATTGAAATTATTGAAAAATTGGAAATTGAAATTAAAAATGGTAATATTGGTAATGATTTGAAAAATTCAATGAAATTTAGTGTTAGTACTAATCCAAAAGGTGTTAAACGAGAATTATTAGAAAAAATGCATTATTTATTCCCAGGTTATTGGCCATTAGAATAGAGTTCTAAATAGATTTATAAAGGTCTTCTTCTTGTTCGACTTGGTGAATCCATCCTATAATAATATTTTGGGGATGGAATATAAGTTGGTGTAGATTGATTTGGAGTTTTCGGTAATTCTTGATTCTTTAATTGTAATACTCTTGATTGTTGTTGTTGACCTTGATTTGAAATTTTTTTAGGTGAAAATGATTTTGATGGTGATGCCATTGGTGATGCAATTGGGGTATGACTTGTCTTTTTTGGACTTAATTTGAAAGATTCCTTTTCAGGTTTTTCAGAGCTAATAGTTGTTGAGGTATTTGTTGTTGTTGGTTTAATTATTTCAAATGATGTATTCATTGTTGGAACTTGTGGTAATCCTAATAATTCTCTTTGATGAGGAGTTAAGTTTAAATCAGTAAATTGATCTTGAGGTTTTAACACTTTATATAACCCATTAATAATATTCCATAGGAATAAAAGTTGGAAAAAGATTAATAAATTCTTGAAATTGAAATTGATTGGATTATTCAATTCAAATAATTCCATATTGATGATTTTTTTATAAATTAGATCCAAGAAATTATAAATTAAATTTGAAGATAATAATAATATCAAATTGATCATAACTTTTTTAGTTTCCAATTCTTTATTAATCATTCTCTTTTCAATCTTGTTTAATTCTGGATGTTCCCATTCAATTGAAGGTAATGAATCAGAACCAAATTTTTTAGCAATAGACCCAATTTGATTTGTTGAACGATCATGTTGACGATTCAATTCTTCTTGTTTAAGGGATGGAGCACTAGTGGGGACATTGTTATGTAAGATTCTTGATTGTTCAAATGCTTTAGTTGGAGATGTTGGTGTTGATGCTGATGATGAATCTGATGGTAATTTATATAGATTTGATGATTCTTTGATAATTTTGGCTCGTAGAGTCTCTAAACGGTCTGATTCTATTCTTTTGCGAGGAGTGAACGCCTTGATTGGGGTAGCAGTAGTGCTCATGATCTAAAGATAGCCTGAGAATGGGTTGAATTTGGTTTAATTCAATTCAATTTGATTCGATTTCATTTTGAAGTTTTTTGATCTATTAAAGGCAAAATCATAATCCGAGGATTAGAATCACATGACAGTTCACGTGATGTGTTGACTCATATCAATTCAAATAAGCATTAAAAGATTGTTATTTTAAGAATAAATCAAAGAATAATTAGCTAGGCTTCAAGAGAAATCAACCAATCTATTTACCGAACAATTATCTAATTTTAATCTCTTTTAATCCCCAAATCTCTTCAAATCTAAGCCCTCGGAATAGTACCAAAACAGCAAAACTTCCCTTTTCGGATGATTTTGTTTTTTTTCCAGCTTTTTTGCACCACGAAAATTTGTGAACTTTTTTGAATTGAATGGGCAAAATCCTTCAAATTAACAACAAGAATCTCAAAAGACAAACATCGAAAACATATCGAGACAAGTTCCGTTGAAGCCGTGCTTAGTGTGAATTACAGTGCTCTAGATTACCTCTATATTCAAGTTCCAGGTTGTCGAATAGTATCTGTCTCTTTTGGTTGTGTTTTTTGCTGGTGTTATATCATATCAGTCACAAGTTGAAGAATAATATCAGATTCGTTTCCTCGTCATCCATTTCATTTCATTAAGGAAACCAAGATAAACAGTTAACTTTTGGTTTGGATTTCATAGGCTCAAGTGGGTTTTCATTATTTGTTTCATTTAGTTTGCCATTCTCCATTTCAATATCAAGATTGCATCCATTTCAAACAAATCTTCATCATCTTCTTCATCTTTCTTCTACAACAAAATTTTGATATCTGCCACCTCGATGATAATTTGGTTCACTAGTTGGGCTCATAATAAACAAGATTGAAAAAAAAATAAGAGAAGATTAAGAAACTATATAGAGTCATATCCCCTTTGTTACACTTATTATCAACCATCCTTGTGTTCCATTCACTTCCTTCCACCATTTTGTGTTTGTCTTGTCATTGTTAGGTCCTCATAGGGTTAGAATCAAATGGAGAAAGTTATCAAGTCCATATTCTGTTGTTCTGGAGAGGATTCAAATTCCAACACTCATTCAGGTTCAAATAACAAATCATCTTCATCAAGAGGTTCAAACAATAACCAAGTATCTCCACATTCATCTAATCAAGCTGTAAAGCAACAACTAAGAGCTAATAAACAACCACAAAACAATAGTAATAGCAATAGCAATAATAATAGATATATGGATAATCAACGATCAACTGCACATCAAAGTTCAAACCATACTAGCAACAACAACAACAACTCCAACAGTCAAGCAAAGACTGATGTTAATGTTTATGAAGCAACTGATAGCACTTTAGAATCTAATGAAGATGGTCAACACAGTGAAACAACAAACAACAACAATAACAATATGAATCAACAACCTAATGATAATGACGTTTCTTTAGGTTCACATGTTGAAATGAATGAAGATGAAACAATGGATGACTTTTTCGATTTACAAAGATTACAACAAGGTCAAGCTCATGCATCAAATGGTTGGTTATTAGAAGATATTGAACCAAAATTTAAAAATAAAAAATGTTTGGTTTTAGATCTTGATGAAACTTTAGTTCATTCTTCTTTCAAATATCTAAGACAAGCTGATTTCGTGATACCTGTTGATATTGAAAATCAAATTCATAATGTTTATGTTATCAAAAGACCAGGTGTTGATGAATTTTTGAAAAGAGTTGGTGAAATATATGAAGTTGTTGTATTTACTGCTTCAGTTTCAAGATATGGTGATCCTTTATTGGATGAATTAGATATCCATCATGCAGTACATCACAGATTATTTAGAGATTCTTGTTATAATTATCAAAATAATTATATCAAAAATTTATCACAACTAGGAAGACCATTAAATGATATCATTATATTGGATAATTCTCCAGCTTCATATATCTTCCATCCCCAACATGCTATTCCAATTTCGAGCTGGTTCTCGGATGCTCATGACAATGAATTATTAGATATTATCCCATTCTTGGAAGATTTAGCAAAAGATAATGTTGATGATGTTGGTTTAGTTCTTGATATAAATTTGTGATCAAGATTTTTGTGTTTTTAATTTTTTACATTTCATTTCTTAGCAGGTCTTTGAATTGTCTTATTAATTTTGTGTTGATAATATCATTATAATTTAAAGAAAAGAACACACAATTGTTTCATTAGAAAATGTTTTTAAAAAGAGATTAAAAAGAAGAAAGAAAATTTTAAAAAGACGTATATAAAAAAATAGAAAAAGTTTAACAAAAGTAATATAGTATAATTTGATAAAAGAGTGGTTCCATTGTAATCAGTATAGTATCATGATAGTTATATAACAATATGGCCAAACTCTTCTACTATAATTTAAACGTATTTTGATTGGTTTATAGTCAATACAAAAGTCAAGCCTAATAAACGTCAATGCATATATATTCAACTATTTATCACCTTCATCTTCTTTGAAAGCAGTATTAAGAATTTGTTTAGATCTTTCGCTAACATAAGGTTTTGAACCTGGTTTACTATGTCTTCTTTCATTTTCCTCTCTTCTCTTCAATGATTGGATTTCAACATCTTTAATTTCTTTAGCCTTTTTAACAACAATTGGCACATGTCTATGTTTAGAAATTCTTCTAATCTCTGGCATATGTTTGAATCTTTCTTTCAATGCTTCATCATATTCTAATTTAGATCTTTCTTTCGAAGATTTAACAGTAGCACGTTCTGATGCCTTTGATCTCCAAAGACGAACATTACCATCATCCGAACCACTTAAAATATATTTGGAATCCATTGAATATTTAACTTGGAAAACATGTTGCATTCTCTTTGTATGATAAATATCTCTTGAATGACCCTCTTTTGTCTTGAAAATTCTAATAGTTTTATCATAAGATCCACTAACAATTTCTTGACCAGTTGGTGAAAAATCAACATCTAAAACTGCAGCAACATGATCTTTGAAAACGTTTAATGCCTTCTTCATATATCTCATATCGTAATAATATAGATTATGATCTTCATTAGCTGTAACAAAATTGAAAGCCTCCATTGGATTCCATTCAATAGCATTAGTTCTCATTGTCTGTACTAATTTTTGTGTTGGTGTATTTGTTCTAACATCATATAAAACCACAGAGTTATCAGATCCAGCACTTGCCAATATGGAAGTCTCGGTCTTGTTAAAACGAACTTTTGTTATATTATCTGCACCCCATGATAAATTTGAAATTGGTCTTGATCTTAATTCATCCCATAATTGAATTTCCGCACCACCTGTAACGAAAATTGCATCATCTCTATGATGATCCAAACTTTGAAATGAATGTTCTCCTAAATATGTCTTCAATAAACCTTTCTTAGTGACATGGTTTTCATCATCATCTGTAAACTCATCAGTATTAACTGACCATAACTTGACTGTTTTATCGTCACCACTTGATAATAATAACCCATTTGGTGTCACTGCGGTCCCTGTAACTTGTCCATAATGCGCCTTGAAACTTGCTAATTCAGTTGATGTACTTAAATCCCAATATTTGATAACACCATCTGCAGAACCTGTAGCTAATTTATTCAAAGCTTTGAAATTTTTACTTATTGTATAAATACCATCTCTATGACCATTACCTAATTGTCCAACAAAAGGCTTCGCAAACATACGTTCCATCTTTGTAGCAGTTAATGCCTTAGTATATTCTCTTGCCCTTTCAAATGGATGAAGTTCTGGATTTAAGTTTCTTGGTAAATTCGATTCTTGAGTATTACGCACAGGAACATAATTATCTGATGATCGACTTATTGTTTTGATTTTCTGGGAAAAAAGGATGTTAGTGGAAAAGAACCGCTTGCTAGAATATTAGAATACTCACCATTTTGAAATGATTTGCTTTATTGTATTAGTTGTATTGTTTGATGAGATAAAATTTCTTTTATGATAATAGTTTATAGATTTTTTTTTAATGTACCGGATTTAAAATTTTTTTTAGCGATGAGCTCACGTGATAAAATGGCCTCGGAAGTATAAACTTTTAGAAATTCCCTACAATTTCCATTGAATTACAGACGATATATATCATATTTTTGATTTGATTTTTTTTGAAAGGTTAAAAAGATACTATATATAGGTTTCTTGTTGTTTTTTTGATTTAAAGAACATCACTAATGATTTTAGAAGCTTCCCTGTAAGTTTCAAGTAATCTCGAACATTTTTCTCTCTCTTGAGCCATATCAGCATCTTCTAATAACAATTCTTCAAATAGGGAATCCTTGTATAACTTGGAAACTAATCTATTTTGTACAGATTCTTTAGAATAATTCACCAATAAACACATGATTGCCTTTGGAACTTGATCTTGAATCATTTCTCTCACAATACCAAAATATGAAGTGATTAATCTCTTGATTAGTTCACATTCTAACTGTTCACGTTCACTTAAAATTGGTTCTTCCTCATCAAGAGTGAGTTCACTATCATATGGATGACTGTTTGAAATATTGTTGTTGGTGTTATTGTTATTGATTTGCATATCTTCAAATGCTTTTGCCAATTTACTTGGTTGTCTTGAATGACCATTAACAAATTTGCTACCATTTTGTTGTTGTTGTTGGTTTTGATGTTGTTGTTCTTTACCAAAGAAGAAATTCAAGAATGAATCTTTTGATTCGTTTTTATTGTTGCTGTTATGACGAGCATGTGATGATTGACTACCAACATCACTAGCACTATCAGATTCACCAGATTCATAATCTTCATCTAAATCTTTTGTTGATCCATTGATATCACTTTGTAATAGTTTTGGTTTTAATGATTTATTTTGTTCAAGTAATTTTGCATTCTTTTCTTGCTCTTTTTGCTTTTGTCTATCTTCAACAACACTAGCCATTGCAGCAGCAGCACCAACAAATGATGGATGATTTGTATTGATATATGATCTATGAATTTCAATCAAGCTTTCAACATACGATATAGTTGGACCTAATCTCTCACGTAATAAATCACTAATGACTTCAATTAACTTTTGTTGTAATTTTGGGTATCTTGATAATTCTGGAGAACCACAGTTATGGCAAATCTTCATCAATTCTTCATAAACTAATTCAACACAACGATGAGAAGGTGATTCTAATAATTTAATTTGTGGTTTAACCAACAGATCAAATGCCAGTTCTGGAACGAATAAAGAAGGTCTTGGACCAGTTGAATTTCTAATGGCAGTTCTGATTTCATTAGTTGATAAGTTTGATGTTGGACTTATTGAACCTAATGATTGTCCCAAGACATCATTATAAATATGGTAAATTCTTGCACCACCACATAATTCTTTAGTACTGATATCTGATGAGGTACCTTCGATTGAATTGACAAAATTGGTGGCAAACATGGTCATCAATTTTAGGATCAAGGCACCACGATCTTCTTTATTGAATAAGTTTGCATCACCATACGATGCTAATTCTTGTTCAGTTTGTCCCATCAGTGTGTTTAATCTTGCCTTAATATCTGGTAATTTTTCTCTAATGTGGATCATCAAAGTTTGATTCAAAAGTTTTGCTAAATATCTTGTACCGCATCTGTTTGAAATAGTTCTATAAACAGGATGTGAATGGAAGAATTCTTCCTCTGTGTTTAAACCTTCTTCCACGGTTTTATTCATTTGAACATCTTGTTGAGATCTATTAACAACACCAACAAATCCCAATTTCAATGGATAAACTTTACCAGATAATATATCTAAGGCATTTGTGCCTTGATCCATCAAATCTAGTTTTGATAAAACACCAATGGTTCTTTTACCTTGAGGGTCAACTTGTCTAGCTAATTTCAATGATTCAGAGTTAACAAGATCAACATTTGCGGGTGAAACAGCCAAGACTATACAGTTTGGTTTAGCAATATATTCCAAGATCAAATTTCTGATTTGTTTTTCAATATCAGTTGGTTGATCACCAATTGGAACTTTTGTAATACCTGGCAAATCAACAAGTGTTAAATTTAAAACTTTTGGAGAATAAACTTTCAAATTGATTGGTAATCTGCTAATACCTTTGTTTTTACCAGCAATTCTTGAAGTTTCATTTTCAATTTCTTTTCTAATATCTAAAAAGTTGTAAAAACGACGACCTGGAATGTGTAAGAATTCACCCCACTCATTTTGAACTTCTGGTTTATAACCCTTTTGTTGTCTTAGATGGTCTTCCAAAGTGAAATCGTTTGAGCCGGATTCTGGAGACCCTGGGGAAGTTGTAGTGGTAGTTGATTGTGGTTGTTGAGCTTGATGGTTATAGTTGTGGATCAAAGGCGAATCTTCAGCAATATTGATCAATTGTAACACCAAAGGTCTTCTTGTAACAATACCTGTACCTCTTGGAAGAAAGTCCTTACCAACTAAAGTTTCTAGAATGGATGATTTCCCTGATGATTGGGAACCAATGATGGATAGGATTGGTAAATCCAAAGAATCGATACCGGCATCGTAGGTAACGTCTTGAAGTTTGTTGACCGTTGGGATCAAATCTTCTAATGAAGCCATCTTTAAAACCAGTTTATGATTTACCCGAATGGATCAGCTATTGACTAAGTGGTTTCTTCGTGTTGGAAAACCCAGCTGTTCGATCTAAATTTCAACAGAAGCAAACTGAAATTCTAGTCAAAACGATTTGAAGAACTGTCATTTGTTTATTGCCAAAAAATCGAAAAAACAACAAACTTTTGGAACCGCGACACATACAGAACGAATTCGCGGAAAGCGATGATTCTTAGGGTAACTGTGTGAAATCTCAATTATTAACGAATATTTTTTAATTAATTAGACGATGATTTATTATGTATTGGAGGGTTCTTTGATTAATGCGAGAGCTAGCTGTTTGTCATGAGCGCAAAAGTCTCCAATTACAACTCAACATTGGCAATATCTCTCATAAAATGCTATTTTGTATTTATTTGTCCTTTTGTTTCTTTCTAACTGGAAGAGTATTGATTTGTACTGTTGGTGCAACTCTTTTACCCTTTTTAGGTACTAGTGTATTGATGCTTGTCGTGTTGATTGTTGCTGCTTTAGTTTCTGGTACATATTCACCAATGATTTCTAGCCCATCTTGATCAAATTGTGATTCAAGATAATTTTTCACATTTTTATAAGCTTCAATTGAACCTTCACTAGTTCTGTAATCTTCCCCTGTTATATAATTCTTCAACTTCTTGAAATGACGACGGGACAGTTGGATTGAATCATTTTGGAATCCATTGACTGGTGTTAAATAACCTTCAATACCAATAACGGAAACAGTGACACCCAATCTAAACTCTTGTCTTGCTTGTAATTCAATCCAAAATTGTTTCAAAGTCATAGTTTTGGCTCTATTCTCCACCACTAGATGTTCCAAGAACCTTGCCTTTGGATCATCTGGAAATAGTGGGATTTTAAATATAGCAAGATCATCATCTTTACCATTGAAAGCATCACCAACGCTCCAATTATCAGATTCCAATTGTTTTAAATAACGTTCAATTTGTCTTGGATCTTCTGCAGGTATTTGCAGTTTAGCAATAAGTCCAGATTTTTCAAACTTGTCAACAATGATTTTGTCTAGTGCTTTTAACCACCATTTTAATAATCCATCACCACCCAATACATGTTTCTTTGGGTTCTTGCTTGAACTTGGGAAAAGATATTGTGGTTCAGATCTTGTGAATAGTGAGATCTTAGTCTTGACAGGTTTAGGGTAATCTGTAATGGTGTAAGGTTTTATCTTTTCAGGTTGTGATAATGTTCCACGTTTTCTCTCAATCAATATTTTCAATGCATCTTTGGTGGATGTTAACTTTGTAATCTTGTTTTTATCAGTTATATCTGGAGTTATTGCATGTTTGGGTATGATTCCAGTTAAATAAGATTCAATTGGTATTTGTAGTAAGTTTTCCAAAATGACTTGTGTAACTTTACCAATCTTCACATTTGATTCATTTAGTCCATTTGTATCAGCTTTCGATACAAACAAAAGTTTTTCAGTTGAATTATGCTTGTAATCGATAGTTATGTATATGAATATCTTTATTCCAAAGAAAATGAGACCCTCATGAGCCAATGTAATGAAATGTTCAGCTTTAATTGTTTTCAGATCCGTGGAATTAGACTTTTGGGACACCAATGGATGTGTATCTCGAGGATTTGATTGGAAATGGAACACCTCATATTTCTTGCCTTTTGGTAGAACACTGACCAACTCAGCCGTTAATGACATCTTTATCTTTTGCTTTGATTCTCGTCTTGTTGTGGAAATGCTTCAAACGCGTTCATCAAAAATGTCACGAAAAATCCAAATCTCGAGAGAGAGCGCGAAAACCCGCGAATGCTACAAGAGAACTCATCAAATCAAAGTTAATCATCTATTTTCACATTTAGACAAAAGTTTTTAGCCAGCTCATTTATAACTTCTTGGAGAATCCATCAGGACCATCTGGATAGAAAACCAAACGTTCAATCCCTTCCTTCGTCAAAATCACTTGTCTTATAACACCACCAGAACTACCATCCCATTGAATAGCTTGTGTCAAGGCAGTTTTTATAAATTGAACACATTCTTCCTTGGTCATATCTTCTTTATAGTTTTCGTCAGTCCAACCATAGATATATGATGAACCTGAACCTGCAATTGCGAAATTTTGTCTATGAACTGAACCTCCAAGCGGTATACTATAAACTTCACCATTTGTCTTTTCATCATAACCTGCAACGATCAAACCAGCAGTCAACATGTCTTTGTTTGTGTAAGTTAATTCTTGAAAAATTGCAGATGCTATTTTAGCAGTAGCTGGTTTGTTGTGTTGTGCTTGATATAATTCTAAATGATATTTGACAATGTCTGCCACTGCTTGAGTATCTGCTGCTGAACCTGATCTACAACACCAGATTTTATCATTCACTTGGGTCAATTTATCTGTGACACTATAATGCTCATTAGTATACTTAAGTTGAGTTGAAAGTTGTTCAATTTACTCACCGATTTGCAATATATGAACCTGTAGTAGTACGACTATTTGATAATGTTAGTTACCTCAATTTTAAGATATCACAAACTAAACATACGAATCAGCACCTAATATCACACCATCTTTGAACTTAACAGCCATACTATTAATTGTTAGAGATATTCAAGATATCATGTCAAGATTCCCACATACATTGAGGTACCAAGGCTATTATTTATCTGTTAGTTTCACTTTCAACACTCTTTCCAATTCTGAAAACATACTTGACTTCACCTTTCTTCAAGTGATTAATATCGACTGAGATTCCATTCATCTTTTCTAAACGTTTCTTGGATCAATTGAGCTTCACAATCAGTTGGCTCTTTGATTGTTTTGGAGTGTAATTGTGTCTGGTTTGAATCTTCAATTGCCACTGATTTGACTTCCATAGTTCAAAAATATGGCCTGGTTACCCGGGTATCCCACCTTGTAAAATTCCGATAAAACGAGGGTTTATAGGAGATAATATGGCCTAAAGATATTCAATAGCGTGTTTTTAAAAGCCATCTTAAGTATGAAAGCAATAAACTTACCCAAGCCCAAATATCTCATGGTTTAATCCATGTTTTGTTTCCTGGATTCTTAACTATGTGAATTTTCAATTTTCGCGGGCTTCAAACCACCAAAAGATTTTTTTTTGGTGAAGTTGAAAAAAAATGAAATCAACGAAGTGAAGATGGTTGAAAAGCACTTTGAAAGCACAGCTAATACCCTCAACAATGACTTCTGCTCCTTTCGATCTAAGCAGTTTAGCTCCAGCTGCCAATAGCTGGGGTCCTCCAAGCACAGTTCCAGATGAACTCCGTTTCAGTGACATTCCATACGCTCCTTTTTCCAAAGGTGATAAATTAGGTAAAGCTGCTGATTGGAACACAAATGATAACTTTGGTAAAGACCAAAAGGATAAATTCAGAAAGAACCAAAGAGATTACTTCCAAGCTTACGGAACTTCAGCTGCCTCATCCTTTGCTGCTGAAGCTAATGATGATGATGCCTTCTCAGTTGTTGATAGTACTAAGACTCAAGCCCCAAGAAATCAAACTAGTACTACTCTTCTAAAAGGTAGAAGAGGTGGTCAACAAGGTGGTGGTTTCCAAAAAAGACAATTCGCTGGTGGTGCTGCTGGTGGTGCTCAAAACAAACCAAGTGGTCCAAGAAAACCATTTAACCCAGTCCGTCGTAATAACTGGAGAGATGATAAACCTGAAAGAGTGCGTGATTCTTCTGTTAAAGTTGATGAATCTTGGAAAGTTATTTCTGACATTGAATTAAGTAAATTGACTAAATTGAACTTTGAAGTTAACTCTGGTGAAGAATTAGATACTTATGGTGCTTTGAACTTATACAACAAAAAAATTGAAAGAACTGCAGGTGCTCCATTAAAAGTCATTGACAGAGCCTTTTATAACCCATCAGCTTCTGATGACCCAGTTATTCAAGAATTAAGTGCTAAAAAAACAGCTAAAGTTTACACAACTGATTCAGTTATAACACAATTGATGTGTGCTTCAAAATCTGTTTACTCATGGGATATTGTTGTTACTAAAAAAGATGGTGTTATCTTTTTTGATAAAAGAGACGGTTCAGAAATTGATAGAATCACCGTTGATGAAAACGCTTATGATGCTCCATCAGATTCTCATGATGCCAATATCAACAATGCTCAAAACTTGTCATTAGAAGCAACATTTATCAATCAAAACTTTTTAGCTAACTCTGTTTTCGATGAAAACGTTGTTAAATACCATCCAAACCCATTCCATGATTCTTCAGAACCATTATTATCCAAAGGTTACAGATATAAGAAATTCTCCTTCAGAGCCAATGATGAAGAAGAAGAACCAGTTTCAGTTGTCGTTAGAACTGAAGTTGATTCTAAAGATGCTGCCACTAATCAAACTTTAGCGGTCAAGGCAGTTAATGAATACAACAACAATGGTCTTGATTGGAAATCAAAATTCACTTCTCAAAGAGGTGCTATCATTGCTGCTGAATTGAAAAACAACAACAACAAATTCTCCAAATGGACTAATCAAGCTATTTTAGCTGGTGTTGATACCATCAAGTTGGGTTTTGTTTCAAGAGCTAATTTCAAAGATAATACTAAACATGTCATCTTGGGTGTTTCATCTTATAGACCACAAGATTTGGCCATGCAAATCAACTTATCCACTGGTAATGGTTGGGGTATTGTTAAATCTTATATCGATATTATCTCTGCTGAAGATGATGGTAAATTTGTTATTTTGAAACATCCAAACAGTCCTAAATTGACTGTCTACAAAGTTCCAGAAAACGCTTTCCAAGATGAAGAATAAATAAAAAGGGATCATTAACATCAAGGGTAACTGTATATGTAAAATAGAAGAAATGAATAAAGATTTTCATTCTACACTCTATACTAAATTCTGTAAAGGGTATGTCTCGAGGGCGTGCAGTAACCGAAAATACCTCGGTTTTCGCGCGTCAGCCAGATTTTAATTTGAACACGATTTCAATAAAGAGGTTGAAATATTTTGAGTTGAAGAACAGACGATAATACAATCCAATTGCGATGAAGCTCACACTGCTAGCTTTGTCTTTCTTATTGACAATTGTTTCTTGTTCATTCATACCTGATCAAAGCTGGGAGAATGTCGAGTTCAAAAGAACTATAGATATTGCCAAATCATATTCAAAAGAGAAAATTGACTTGGTTATAAAAAATGTTGATTCAAAACCAAATGCTGAATATTATTATGCTGTTCCAAGTTATGCTTTTGATAAATTGAGTGTTTACGCTTTTTTTTACGCAAATGGGTTAAAGACTTTATCATCCACTTTAATCAATGATACAACAACAGTTAATAATGAACCATTAGTTAACTATATCAAAGTTCAACTACCACAACCAATTGCCCCAAAGCAAACTTTCAAATTGAGTGCTAATTTTGCGGTTACTGATTGTCTGGAACCATATCCCCATAAAATTGAATTAACAGATGAACAATTCTTATTATTGAAAACTAATAAATTACCAATTAGTGCCTACAAGACTTTAGATTCATCATTAGCTATTGGTGGTATTTCAGATGGTAAAGAATTAGAGCTAGAAGGTAAAGAAAATCCATACAAAGGTGTTGTCAAGAATCAACAATTGACTTATGAATTTAATGAAGAAATTAGTCCATTCAAGTTCACTGTTTTAAACCTATTATACAGACACAATTTACCATTAACTAAAGTCACATCATTACAAAGAGGTGTTTGGGTTTCACACTGGGCTAACTCATTACAATTTGAAGAATTTTACAAATTGACCAACAAGGCTGCACAATTGAAGAATGGGTTTTCAAGAAGTGATTATATGATGAATAGACAAATGTTGAAACAAAGTTCAAGTCTTGCTGCTATTGAACTTAAACTACCAGAAGAATCTAAAGATGTCTACTATACTGATTTGGTTGGTAACGTTTCTACTTCAAGAGTGTTTTCAGATAGATTATATATCAAACCAAGATATCCTATCTTTGGGGGTTGGAATTATAACTTCACTATTGGATGGACAAACTCATTAACTGAACATTTACGTCAAAGTGGCTCAGATGAATACATTTTAGCTGTTCCATTTATCAATGGTCCTGTTGATGTATCATATGATGAAATTGAAATTAGTTTCTACTTACCAGAAGGTGCCAAATTGTTGGATATTGCCTCAGTTATTCCATATGAAAAAAAGACTGAGGGCCACGAATTATCTTACTTTGATTTATCAAATGGCCATACCAAGATCACTTTAACTTTCAACAATATTATTGATGATTTATCACATTTGGAATTAGTTATCAAATACGAATATGGATTCTGGAGCTTTATTAAGAAACCATTAGATATTGCAAAAGTCGTCTTCATTGCATTGATAAGTTACTTGGCTTTAACTAAAGTTGATATTTCATTGAAAGCAAAGAAATGAATGGAGAACCCAAAATAAGAAAAAGTAAATTTTATCGTTTGTACACTTTTAACTGAATATAAAAAATTTAGATTTTGACAAAAAAATAGTATATTGATCATAACATTCGTAAAAGTTTAAACATAAATATCACTGATAATAGTATATACAAGCAGCTGGTGTATTTTGCTTAAAAAACATTTTCAGATTCACCTTTCATTCTTGGGACTCTCTTTGGCTCCCAATCTTCTTCACCAAGACCCTGTAATCTATAATACTCTTCTTTGACATCAACAGTTCTTCTTTTTGAGCTGATATTAAGTATTTCCTCTTCACTGATCTCTTGAACTTTTTTATCTCTTTGTTCATATCTGATAGCTGTGAAACTTGAGAACCAATATGAAGCTAAACCCATAAAGGTCAAGAAAGGTAAACCAAACATTAGAAATGAGTTTTTTTTCAAAGCTTTTTGGTAACGACCAGCTAGTGAAGCGTCATAAGCTGCTTGCTGTCTTTTGGATCTGAACTTCTTTGAGTCTAATTCTCCCATGGTTATAATAATTTACCTTATTCAAACCTGTTTGTATTAATAGTCAAAAGTTGATTTGGAGTTGTTTTTTTTGGCTTTGAAAATAGGAAAAAGTTATTGTGTCCGAATCTGGAAGTACCCTATTTAGGTATGGTTAGGAACCGATGGGCAGTGCATACACTATTAAAGATGGCAGACACCATATATAGCGTGTTTAACGGATTAAATGCTGGTAAAGATATTCAGATACGTATATAAGCATACTGAAGTAGAGTACTGGAATCTCCTAGCTTAAGTTTCGGGTCTCAAGTAACAAATATCCACTTTCACTTCAAAAATCATCGTTTGCAAAGTGAATTCGCGGAAAGTGGCTGCTGTTGATAAAAGCCTTCAGATAAAACTTGACGTGAATCTTGAAACTCAAAAACATTACGAGCTCAATTCCAAAGTACAACCAGGTACACGATGGCCGAAGATACCCAATTTCTACTGCCACAGGAGCAAAAGAAACAGAAAAAAGTCGTCAGACTTCCAAAGGCGTTCTCTAGACTCAATCCTCGTTCTATAATCGTGACGGTCCTTGCAGGCTTTATCAGTGAGTAATAAGCCCAATCCACTCATCTAAATGGTTTACTAACTACCCCAATTTCTCTAGTATTATTATTATGTGGAGGCTACCAGCTTTTCGGTCACAAGAAACCAACCAAAAAGAATATCATCTTCTTTGTCACTGATGGTATGGGTCCAGCTTCTTTATCTCTTACAAGAAGTTTTAGACAATTTCGTGATGGATTACCAATTGACGATATATTGGAGCTCGATAAACATTTAATTGGATCTTCAAGAACTAGATCATCAAGTTCATTAATCACTGACTCCGCTGCTGGTGCCACTGCTTTTTCTTGTGCCATGAAATCCTACAATTCAGCAATTGGTGTTGACCCAAAAGAGAACCCATGTGGTACACTTTTAGAAGCTTTGAAGCTACAAGGTTACTTTACCGGTTTAGTTGTCACTACTAGAATTACAGATGCTACACCAGCAGCTTTTTCAAGTCATACCTCTTTAAGAATTTATGAAGATTTGATTGCTCAACATCAAATTGGTGATTATCCTCTTGGTAGAGTTGTGGATTTGATGATTGGTGGAGGTAGAACTCATTTCTATCCTCCAAATGATCAAAAATATGGTACTAGAGGTTCAAGACAAGATGATAGAAATTTGATTGATGAAGCTATTAAAGATGGTTGGAGTTATGTTGGTAACAGAACTGAATTTGATCAATTGAAATTAGGTGAAAATGTTCAATTACCATTATTAGCATTACTAGAAGACTACGACATTCCATTTGATTTGGATAGAGATGAAACTGTTCATCCATCACTAGAAGAAGAAGCATTAGTTGCCTTGAATGCATTGACCGAAGCTACAAAAGATTCTGATAAAGGGTTTTTCTTATTAGTCGAAGGTTCAAGAATTGATCATGCTGGCCATAATAACGACCCTGCTGCTCAAGTTCGTGAAGTTTTGGCTTTTGACAAAGCCTTCAAGGCTGTTAAGGATTTTGCTGAAAATTCAGATGTTGAAACTATCTTAATCAGTACTTCAGACCACGAAACTGGTGGGTTAGCTACTGCAAGACAAATATCTCCAAACTATCCTGAATACATTTGGTACCCAGAAGTATTATTGAACGCTAAGCACTCTGGTGAATTCTTGACAAAGAAGATTGCAAATTATGATGGTGATGACTTGAAAACATTTATTATTGAAGAAATTTTAAAGAAAGATTTAGGTATCAAAGATTTCACCGATGAGGAGGTTGATTTATTGGTTAAAAACAAGGCCAACACACATTATATATTGAACAATATTGTCTCATTTAGATCTCAAACTGGCTGGTCAACTCATGGTCATAGTGCAGTTGATGTTAACATCTATGCTTATTCCAACAAGAAGCCAACATTATTCAAATTATATGAAAAACTATCAGGAAATCATGAAAATATTGAAATTGGACAATTCATTGCTGATCATTTCGATTTGGATTTAGAATATGTTACTGATTTAGTTCGTGATACCCAACACAAACCAAAAAATTTTGAAGCATATAAAATTGAAGCTGACAACTACCATGGCTCAAACTGAAACCAAACAAAAAAACGTCTATAAATTATTAAACAAGCATAAAAACAAATCAAAAACAACAACAATAACAACCAGCATTTGTATAACTTAATTAAGGGCTAGATCACCAATCAATTACTTGTACCATCCTTTTTTTCATTCTTATTCTCACTCGCCTCTTCTTTTTTCTTCTCCTGTTCCTCTATTTTCTTTCTTTCTTATTCCTCTTTCTGTTTTTCTTTATTCAACTGTTCTTGTTCGTACTTTTTTTTCTCATCCTCATTCTTCTTGGCTTCTTCAGCTTCAGTTATTGCCTTATTGGAATCTTGAGCATAAGTTGGAACTTGGAATGAATTCACATGGAAAAATTTGTCAATACAACTACCGGCATTACTATTCCATGTCAGGTCATCTAATGGGTTACATACACAGTTTGACCCTAATCTTATTGACTCATCAAATGGACATGACTTCAAATTATCAGAAGCACGGTCATTATAGCCAATGTTGTTGAAGAACTGAATTTTATGTCTATCTTCTAATAATGCAACACCTAATGTATGGAAAGTGGATTCATCCCAACCTTCGTAATAGATCCCATTTTTGTTATCGAGATATTCTGCTAATTTCTTATACTTGTCTGATCTGAAAAACCTTAAATCACCAACTTCAAAGTTAGCCCTGAATTGACAAGTGTTGAAAGTTTCACCTTTATCATCAGAAATGAAATCAATCATATTATTTTCATGAATATCTTTTGGATTCTCCTTGATATATGCTAGAGTATCATCCCAGAGTGAAGGGAACGTACCTTGTTTCCCCTTCATTGCAAACCCAAATCCATAAGTTCTTTGATGTTCAGTCATGAACTTGAAAAAATCAAAATTAACATCACAATACAACAAAACTCCAGGATCAATTCTCATGAAATAATCATATTTAGCTAATTGTTCAATAAACAATATATCTTTAGCCCAAAATCTTTGTTGATGTCTCATCTTGATTGTCTTTCTGAAAACTATACTTTGTTGTCTGAATGCCTTTCTTGAATCTTTCATTCTTGCCTTATCAATATTTGGGGGATAGTTTAATCTTGGAACTCTGGCAAATTCAACATTTCCAGAAGATAGCGATAGAACAGTTGCTTTGAAATTTCTGTTATGTAAAGCATCACTAACTATTAGCCAGTTATATTTATACTTCTTATTAAATCTTTGTTCCACTGACCACATTGTTTCGGTCAACTTGTAAAGATCTATATTTCTTGCAAACACCAAAATAACACCATTCTCTCTTGGATATTCAGATTCAGCTGGCAATGCATCAGCTTCAGTTGGTGAAACATTAGCTTCAGTTGTTTGTGTAGTGGTTACATCTGATATAGTGACAGTATCTATCGTAGTTGTTGGGGTCTCTGAAACTATAGTTTCTTGTCTATAGTTCTCAATCATATTAAAACTGTCAATTTTGTTACTCAATAGAGTAATCTTGTCACTGATTTTCTGTAACGAACCTGAAGTGTATTGATAGCTCTCATCTTTATAAATAAAGAGGAATGATGATAATACCAGTAGTAAACTCAGCAACACAACATATCGTATTTTGGTTATCCTTAAAGAGCTTTTGAGATCAACTGTTAGCCGTTGACAGGCTCTAATGATGGTCTGTATTTGTCTCATAATGGTGGAGATTCTAACACAAAAGCAGCATAAAGAATATATTACGAGCCTCCTAAAATTATAATAACTACCCACTAAAGATCAGATCAACGATGAAGATGGTGTATCAATTTGATATCTCTTTCTTGACTAAAAACAGGCACTGCTAAAAAAAGGTTCTCGGGTTTTTGGACGCGAAGAAAAAGGTTCGCGAAAAAAGGTACCACGGGTTTAAACGGACGCTCTACTAAAAAGATAAGTCATAACTAATTGTACTTTTCTATTTGGGACATAAACAATAAAAAAGTATTGGAAAGATAAAAAATGCACTATATAACCTGGTATTAATCTGATGTAGTTTCTGAATTAGTTGATGAGCTATTTGGTCTTGCTTGGTTTAACAAACCAACAGTGACTGAATTACTTCTTTGCTTATCACTCAACACTTCATCTAAAGAAACACCACCAAAATAGCGTGTCTTTGTCACTGGTGGCATTATGTGGTCTTTATTATAATGGTTGACATATTCATTCTTGTTGACAGAAACATGGGGCAGTAAATGAGCACCTGAATTTGCAATCGGTGTTTTTGGTGCATTTTTTGATAATGGTGATGAAACTCTTTCTATTTGTGATACAGAATCTCTTAATCCTGATGCCGATCTCCTTTGTACTCTGTTTGAAAATTCTGTTTCAATTTCAGCTTTTGGTTTTGGCTCTGAGCTTGGTCTATTCAATGTAGCAACTGCAACAGAATTGACACGGCTTGATCTTCTTGACCCTAAAACCAACGTCAACTCATCATTTTCACCATCACTATCACTGCTCTCTTCACTTTCACTATCATGTTTGATAATATCAAGCTTATCTGATTCATTTTCAGAGGGAATGATCAAAGTTGAAGATTTTCTTCGTCTTCTTGGAACACTCGAAGCTGAACTATCTGAATCATCATCATCATCTGAGCTACCACCAAAGAAACTATACTTTGGTGTACTACCTCGTTTTGGTAAAGATGGTCTTCTTTGAGGTTTCATTGGAGTCTCTGACCTGGATGCACTTGAGATAACAATATCAGGAGTTCCATCTTCAGTAGTTGATTTTGAAAGCTGTAACTCATTAGCAAGATATGATGGGACAGAATATTGTGAAACATTGGTACAGATAGAATTCATTCTTCTAGCAGCACTACTCGTTGAGTTCAACCTTTCTATACCACCAGAATAATCAGCTATATCATCATCGGCGTCGTCTTCATCCTCGTCACCATCATTAGCCTCGTCTTCGTCATCATCATCATTATCATCACCACCAGCTAATGAAAAAGAGGCTGAAGGTTCATGAGGAGCAACAGAATCATCAACCTTCTTTTCTGTGGTTCTATTCAAAGAGAAGCTATTCATCTTTTTGAAAAGTTCTCTTGGTGATTGTTCCTTCACAACAACCTCTTCTGGAACCTTCGGTCCCACAACGTTAGCTGATTGTGACCTTGAGGTTGCATAATTATCCAAATAAACACTATCCAATGAAGCGAAACTAGCATTAACCGGCAAAGATACCAATTGTACACCATTATCCAACGAAGAGCCATTTGATGTAGTAGGCATTGTTTCAGAAGCCGAAGAAGCACCACCAACGGAGACCACGCTTGATCTTCTTCTATCGTCATCCATAATACCACTCAGAGCATTGAATGCTGAAGATTTGTTCAAAAATAAGTCTCCTTCCACGGTGGCTCTCGTTGCTAAACCTGAAGTTTCACCAGACTTAACTCTTTTGTGATGTCTTGAACCTCCCCTATTATTACGAACACCTCCAGCTGAAAGTGACTCAGTGGTAGCTAATGGTGATTGAACGTGCGTATTTCTCTTATTGAGCTCATATTCAGCAAATGTTAATGATTTAGTTGATGAGTCATGTAGGTTGTATGATTGAGATCTTGTCTTTTGCTCCATTAAGCTTGGTCTGAGGTCTGCACTTGTACTTGTTTTCAGCAGACTTGGTGGATGCGACTCTCTTTTTGGAACTAGCCCAGCCAGTTTCAGTGCTTTAGCAAAACCTTTTCTAATTTTCCCAGCAATACCAGTAACAGCAACTTTAACTTCTTCATTAGAAACATGGATCTTTGATTCACATGATTTCTGTTCACCAGTAAATAGTTTAGCTTCCTCCACTGAAAGATTCCTTAAAACAAACGGATGTCTCTTGATACTTTTTAAACCAATTCTCTTGATTGGATCTTTTTCGAGCATCTTGTTCAACAAATTCTTTGCTTGGAAAATTTCCTCTTCGGCCCATTCATAATTTTTTGGAAAGTCTTTAGGAAATTTCAACTCTTGACTATTGATGGATTCAAATAGTTCAAATTCATTACCTCCCCAAAAGGGTAAATCTCCAAATAATAAACAATATAATGTAACACCTAAAGCCCAAACATCAATCTTGTGTGTTATCTTTGGTCTTTCTTTCATATTACTTGTGATTGGTTGACATAATTCTGGAGCAAAAAAAGCAGGAGTACCAGCACTTTTACACAGATCAAGTTCATTTTGAGGATCACCATTTAATGAAGCTGCAAATGAAACACCAAAATCTGAAATTTTGACAGAATTATCAGCACAAACCAACAAATTAGCTGGTTTGATATCTCTATGAATGATACCTTGATAATGCAGATATTCTAATCCTAAAACAACATCTCTCAAGGCAGATAATGTCTCTGGTAAAGTAAGAGCAGGTTCACCTGGAGATTTTCTCCACTTGATTTCACCTTTTTCCAAATATTCTAAAACTAGGTAAATCTTTCTTGAATTAGAATCATCTAAAACTTCTTTCAATTTAACAACGTTCGGGTGACGACATTTCTTCATTATAGCAATTTCTTTTCTAATTTTATCTTCAGCAGTTTGTCCACCTGATAAAGCAGATCCACCTAGTTTGGGTCTTCCTTTTCTATCCACAATCTTTATTGCAACTAATTCATCTTTGATCAAATCTCTGGCAAGTTTGACCTTTCCATGTTCACCTCTTCCAATTTCTTTGATAATTTCATAGGAGTTCAAAACTTTCCGTTTAGAAACAGGGTCATATTCTAAAGAAACATGGTTACTTTCTCTGACCTCGGGTGATGAATGTATATGATGAGGATTCGATGCAGTTGGTTCCAGTTTCCTCGTTGATGAAGAACTGGCTGATGTGGTTGTTGATAAATAGCTATTGAATGGATTTCTCTTTTCACTCAGAGGGGACCTTACCGTGCTATTATTCCTACTGTGGTTGAAAACACTGAATATTGATGCTGTTGACCGTTTCCTCGTTGGTGATAAGAATCTTCGACTGGAGTTGAACATTTGGTGCCCAGGGTGGTTAATTTTAGATTTATTTTGACGTTCGACCAGTGATGCCAGTGAGTCTGTAGATGAAAAAGGTGATGTTGCAGCTGACAATTCTGAAGTTGGAGTTCCTGGAGGTGAGTCAACAGTTTTTTGAAGTATCTCAGCTATTTTAGGAAATCCTTCTCCTTGATGGTGATGATTGTTGTTGGTGGTTGTATTGTACTTGTAATGTTCATTATTTGAAACTGTGGATTCTAAAGATTTGAAGTCCATATCATTATGATGAAGATGGAAATAGTCTCTTGGTATAGATTCGTGGAACGATCCAGGTGATGTTGGTGATCTATTGACATTGTTGTCATGTGGATGTTGACCCAAAGTAACTTCCGCCGGAGCCAATGAAGCTTTCAGTTTGGGTAAGCCCAGCCTTGAAGAGGAGGCACTTCTATCATTCTTCCTCTGAGGTGTACTTCGTCCATATTCATGATTTGATTGAGTCAAAGGGTCCATTTCGACCGGCTTGAGTGTTGAATCTGTTTTGTCTTGATCAAACCACCGCCGACGTTGTCTTCCCGTTCACTAGCAGCTCTATAATTGGAAAAGCAGGACTTTCAATGGCCAGATAAAGTGCAGATATGAATATGTTGAGTTCACTTGCTTCTATGAATGACTTAAGGCTCAAGCTGGGAATTTGTGTATAATGACTTTATGTTTTGTTTGTTGTTGGAGGTGTCAAAAGCTGTTTTTTTTTCGTCTCCAGAAAAATCTACTGCAAGTTTTTGGAGAGCAAGCGACAACAATAAACAGAGTTTGGAATTTCAGACAAGATGCTGCCTAGTTTGCTGCAATAATGAGAGAATTGTGCTAAGTTTCAGCTAGGCTTGAAAGCAATGGCTGCTTTTATGAGTGGGTAGATTTAGTGATCTAAATTTTCATTCACGCTCTAAAATTGTGACTGATTTCTGATGATCTCAGCTTCTCCATGAAAATGAAATTTTCAGGGGAAACGAAAAAAAAAACAGACCATTCGATTCTCGCAGAAGACATTTATTTTTCATAGGTGTCCATGTCTGCCATTTGATTTACGTGTCATTAGTTTCTGTGGCAACCTTTGTTTACACTATTTTTTTGCCAAATCTCGAGGATGCTTTACATGGAAGAAGTGGGAAGTGTTAACCAGCAATAGCGTACCTTACCTTTGTGACGTATTATCGGTGAACAGTTGGACCAAAAGCTACAACAATGAATCTACTGGGAGTGGAAGTGTGGATACTACTGACACTCATTATAAGTCATGTGGTTAAAGCACAATGGGACACGGCTTACTCTCCAACTTATTCCAACGCTTTTCTCAAACTTTCAAATAATGAGATTTTGCAGATACCAAACAATCAGAGTTACAATTATGGTGACATAGCATCAAATATTATAACTGCTCCAACTAAGCAGAATTACTCGATAACTGTTGCAAATGGTGACCTTTATGCCTTTTATAAAGGTAGTATCCAGTCAAACTACTCAATAAGCATCTCAATTTATAACACCAATACATCCAAGTGGGAAGGGGTCAAGTACAATACAACATTGTCTAAAAACACAAACTACCAACATTTCGATGATTCCACTGTAATGACATCTCCCGATAAAGATGGACATGATTCAATTTACATCTATGGAGGTCTTTATAATAATACAGTTTCAAACAGAATACTACAATACAACCCATATACAAAAACACTGAACTCAATAATCACTTCAATATCTCCAACAGGCTTTTACGGATCGGCAAATGCAATATTGGATTCCAAGGGAACATCAAATTTATTAATCGGTGGTAAAGCATCGTCTGGTTGGGTCAGTATGTTTCAAATTGCCCTTTGGGAGTACAAATCATGGACTTTCAAAACGGTTAGCTCTTCGTCACTTAGTATAAATTCCAGAATCAATCCATTGGTGTTACCTGTTTTCAAAGGTGATGAGACGCATGCTTCAAGTGTTTTGGTACTTGGTGGTCTTCTTGGTACAAATTTAGCAAGCCCCTATGTTCTAAACTTGAACTTAACAGATGATTGGAAATGGCAAGACTTTACAAAAAAGACAGATTTCAATGTTAATGATATTCTGGGAGCTGTTGTTTTAAATTCAACTTTGTTTACTGTGAATGCAAATTCAAAGAAAAGAAGCAATGGATACACATTACATTTATATGATACTGATGGCTTAAAGAAAGTTGATACTTTTGATTCGGCATTTAAGTTTTCCAAGACTACAACAGATGACAAATCTTCCAGCTCAAGTTCAAGCTCAAGCTCAGAATCATCTGTTTCATCTTCCATCTCATCATCGATATCTTCAGAAGCCTCTTCAGAAGTTACATCGTCTGTATCGCTTGAGAATTCTTCATCAAGCTCCATACTTTCTTTCAGTTCCGCTACTGGAAACGTTACACCAAGGAGCTCAAATGCTAAAGTTATTGTTCCAGCAGTTATTGTCCCTATTATCAGTATAGCATTGATTTCACTACTGTGTTTTTTCATCTACAAAAAATATTACAAAAAGGAATCAGATCTAGATGACGATACAGACTCAGAACATCCAGATCTTTATAATGAAGTGAACCAAATAGATAATCAAAGCATATCCTCATGGAATCAGAAAAGAGATGAGTATGAACGCCGCAGATATTCTCAGCAACGTACGCCAACAAGGGCCAAACCAACAACAACTATGATTTCACCATCTCAACAACAAAGATCACCAACTAGGCAATCAGTTGACTTTTCATTTGATAATACAAACAACAATCTTGCTAAGAAGATTATCAAGTTTTCAAACCATAATAAACCATCTTCACAACACCAGCGATCTCATGGACCTTTCGCAAACCCTGAGGATTATGCTGACAAGCAAGAATTATCACCAATGTCAAATCATGCAAACAGATCAAGAGTTTCACTGATATCTTCAAAAGGTGACACAGTGAGTTCGAGCTCGGAAGAGCTGGCACCTTCACCATTTGATGAAGAAGAGGAACAAATCGATAGGTTCTTGGGTAATAGAGATGTTCAAGTCCTGGTTAGCTCAAAGAGGAGATCCAAATTAAGAATAACAAACCCAGATGTTGAATCAATGGAATCTATAAGTGAAGCTGGTAGTGGGTCGACGATCTATGATGAAAAAATTGGTGAATCAAATCATGATTTAAACTCAAGATTCACCAATAATGATGTATTTCATGATGAAAATGGGATTGAGAATGATGATTATGTTCGAGAAATACTGAAGGCTTTTGATGATGATAATTTGAGTACTGATATTGGATCGTTTGATAAGTACGATCAATGAAAAGGACTATATAACGAGAAAAATGAATAAGACAGTGTATTATTTTGCAAAATTGTAAGTTGGCCTTCACGTTGAAATATGCTCTACAAGCTTCGGTTGTGGAAATGATATATTAATGAGCTGTAAGGCTTAACGTTATAGTCAAAAAAAATATGAACTAGTCATCCTATAAGGAACTCAATCATCCTTACAAAGCTCTAACGAGACATTACATCCCTTCGAATAGTGTCCTCGTATGATGGCGGATTATCGACATCATTTTCACTTGTAAACTCATTACTGGCCAACAACCTGATATCCCCAGGAATAAATCTCAACGGACCTTTCCACCCATAATTGCTATCATCCGCAAGATCACTAATGTTCAGATGATTCTCTGCTTCAACAGCATTGTCTCTGAGATTTGAAGCTGAAGACTCAATAGTACCATATCTACCATTATTGCAGCCATTACCAGCTCTTCTTCCAGCTCCAATTTCTGCATCTGCAGTATCACAGCAACTGATTTCACTAGCATTATCAGAATTGTTAACCAGGCTGATAGGCACACCATTGTTTTCTTCATTTGATCGACCACCTACTTCTAGTGATGAGCCCATTCTAGCCCGTATTAGAGGCTCATACATTTGTTTCAAAGACAAGAGACCCCTTTTTGGTTCAAATTCAGCAGGTTGTAACAACCCCAATTCGAAATTGCCTTTTCTCCAAAATGCTGCACTTAATCTCAATTCGTTCATACCCAAATCTTTATTGGCCAGTAATCTTAATATGATGGCTGATGCACCGAGTCTATTCATGTGCCAAGGTTTAAATATCGTAAAGCAAAACCCATATTTGACCAATTGAGTAGACGTGAGCTCATGAATGGTTAAGTAATGTTGACTCAAAGAATTTCCTGGTGTTACTTCTCTTAAACCACTCAAGATCTTTCGAAATGATTGTTGAATATCGACCATTGGTCGTCTGATGTACATACATAATGCCTTTTCGCTCTTAATTCTAGTACTGCACTGGGATGTTCCATTAATTTGTGATTTGCCAGCATTTATTCCATCGTCAATTAATGTTACCTCATAAATCTCACATTTCACAAGAACTTCAAGCGGGTCAGAGATGTTTGATATTATATCTGGACAATTTTTAAAGAACGCAAAAATGAAGGTATAGTATGAAAGACCATGGGTATGGACAAATAGATCCATAAAATGTTGGTGAATTTGGACTCTTTGAGCTTCTTGGGGATCACTTGAAGTTCCAAATGCTTTATTGAGGTAATCTCCCCATTGTAATTGTTTTAATAGTACTTTTGGTGACATGTAAGATTTTAGAACCTATGGCAATCTTTAAGAATGAACTTGCAATATAAAAACGAGTTGAAATTTGGAATAAAAAAGTGTAGTTTCTTTGATGAATGGATTCAATCAAATAGCTGAAATGCACCTAACCTATTATAGGTTCTTTCACTTGACTCAAGATAGCAGAAGATGATGTTATCACAATCAAGCTGTTGGCATAAACGTTTCTGTTCAAGTATTTAATCTTTGGGGTCTAATATATCAAATTCCATCAATAGAAAGAAGAAGTTTCTGGAGAGCTTATATCACTAGCCAGTAGCAGACCGTCTGCCGTTATTGAATACCACCTAAACATTTCAAAGGAGAATCATAGTTTTTGTATGAGCTAATGGTGTTTTTGCGAACATTTTACAAAACTTTACAAGACCGCAAATTCACAAATCCAATGTACAGATTACGTGTCAGTAAGCACTACACTTTGACAAATTACACTAGTGTGCATTTTATTTAGGCAATACATTGTATTCATAAGTGTAATTGATCCCTGTTCCAACCTGATGGTCTAGAAGACTTGAGATCATATTCATCAGGCTGATCCTTCTTTGGAATTCCATCAAGTTTTAAAGCAAACGGGTTTCTATCAATTTCTTGTTTAAGGTTAGCCAAAGTGTGATTGACTTCTCTGTGCTTTGATTCATCAGCTCTTATCCTTTGAATCAAGTCTCTGAAGCTCGATTTTTCATCCAATTCGGTCCAATATAGCCATGCGATTTCAGGAATTTTAACTTTATCAAATTTGGGTAAGCTCCCTGAATCTATATCATGAATCAAATGTGTATAGGTACTAACTGCTTCTTCTTCCAAATAACCAACAAATCTATGACAGTATCTTGGTTTCATCAAATAAATCAAAAAGAACAAGTTACAAAAAACACCTTGACCAATATATATAATCAACCTTGTAAACCATGATGGATTACCCAACTTCATAAACGTTAAAAGATGCATTCTTTCATTATAGGCTTCATCCAATAAAGTTTCGATCCATGCCTTATCCCTTCTTAATAATCTCAAAGAATGTAAATGTCTAACAAACGCAGCAACCATACCAGGGACGCCTCGCTATACTTTCCAAAAATATAACTCTAGTCATCCATTTTTCTTCAGTCATTTCATATCGTGTTCCTTTAACTGTATGATTTTTCAAGTTTCCTAAATCATCTGGTTTTTTATAACCAGTTATGAAATCGAATAATTTTCGACAAATTTTAACACCTCGATCAGCTATTTTATCACCTGTTGAGATTGGTTGCCTGTGAACAAAATGGACCTGTTCACAGTCTTTATTTGAAAGTTGTGGATGTGGGAATGCTGGATGAGTTATATATTGATCTTTATCAATTTCTAATGGTGGGTTTATGATCAATTTTGTTGATATGTCAAATTTACTTTTATGCTGAGGCTCATTTGAAAGTTCTGGAGGGAATATTGTTCTTTGGTTTGACTTTGTTGATGAGATGAACCTTACTCCAAATGGTTGTATTCTTGTATTTGGCCCTTTAATTGGCGAGCTCCTGGTGATAACGGTCTTCAGTATCATGGTTGATAGAACTCTCAATTTATGTAACTTGATAAATATTGTAAGGGGGTATCCAGATCGTTTTTATAGTTTATTTATTAATGTTTTGGTTTTTTGAAAAAGATCTATTGTTTAAAATGTCTCAACCAAATTAAGGTGCAGTTCTCTGGATTGCTCACCTAGCTAATTAGACACTTGCTATACCAGCAAAATAACAGCCGACTTAACAAGTACTACCCATAATAATTGCTTGGGAGTACTAATAGATGTTCCATAATTACCAGTATCTCAGCATCCATCTTCTATCCATGATATTCATCCCCTATCAAGCTTCAAGAACTTTTCAAAGGCCTATTTTCCAAGTTCAGTCAGTGAAAAAGCTGCCAACAAGTCCCGTGTCACTAAAAACGAGGATTGAAATCTGCTTAACTCCGTGTAACACCGTTAATACTTTTTCGCGAACTATACATGTACGACAGTTTACTGCCTTTGATCCAACTTGTGAGTGATAAGTCCAAGTCAAAAGACGTTGAATTCGTTATTAATGAGAGTTTTAATCTGAACTATCTGAAATGTAACTTTTGAGTTTGTTACAAGGCTCGAAGAACGTACTACAGTGGCAGCTCAACTTGTGTTCCACTTTCAAATTGGTAGAATGAATGAATGTTCAATTACACGATTGAACAACCATGAACAGTTCAAAATAGAGCATATTAGCTATCAAATCTGGATTGAAATTAAAGGTAATACTTTATCCTATCAGAGTCATTATCTCATGAAAAGACCCCCATTGACTGACTCATTTTTCCCCCATTATGAGTGATTTCGCGGTTTAGAAACATGAAAAAGTTTATACGTTCGTAAAATAGACTCAACAATATCCTTTTCCACTGCATAATGAACTTTAGGAACTGTATAGATCATCAATGACCACAAATGTATAAAAAACATTTGAAAACCCTCAATTCTTGTCGTCTCATTCTGCTCCAAGTTACACAAGATCTAACCAGAATGCTTCAACAACATGAATGATCAACAAGATAATTACAAAGATCCAGAAACAGTCATCAAATACGAGGAATTCCATGGCGCATTCAACGAAGATGACTATATAGACATCCCACCAGATGGAGGTTATGGTTGGTTCTGCACAGCATACATCTCTGCAATGAATTTTGCAACATGGGGTCCAAATTGTGCATGGGGAGTTTTCCTATCATTTTACCTCAAGAATCCAGATCTATTCCCTGGTGGTACCGCTACAGATTTTGGACTAATTGGTGGGATTATTGTGTTTTTAACACTCTGTGTCATTCCTTATAGTGCAGTGTTGTTGTTGAAGATTGGGTATAGATGGACTTTAGCTTTGGGGATAATGATTCAATTGGGCGGATATATTGGTGCTAGTTTTGCTACAACTATTGGTCAATTGTATGTCACACAAGGTTTATTGATTGGTATTTCGTTTGGGTTGATATTTGGAGCAAATAGTATTGTCTTACCTTCATGGTTTTTGAAAAAAAAGAGCACTGGCTAATGGGTTAAGCCATATAGGAGTTGGCCTTGGTGGTGCTGTATTTGCTCCATCTATTGATAAACTATTGCAGAAAACTGGGAATCATAAGTGGGCTTATAGAATGTTGGCTATTGTTTCATTTGTTATATGCTCCTCCATGATGTTTTTAATCAAAGTGAGAGTCCCTAAAAACAGCACAATTCAAAATAAGCAAGATAAATCAATCAAACAAGTTTTCAGGCATATTTTCGATTATAGAGTTTGGAAAAGTTTACCACTACAACTAGCTACATTATGGGCGTGTCTCATTGCATTTGGTTATTACATTTGCTTATTCAGTCTTTCAAATTATGCAACCACATTGGGTTATTCACAACATCAAGCTATGATTGTCACTGTGGTTTTAAATTTAAGTCAAGCTGTAGGAAGACCACTAATGGGGGTCTTTAGTGAATTATTTGGTCGTGTTAATTTCACAATGTTTGCTACACTATACTCATTGGTTTTAATATTTGCATTTTGGATAAACTTGACAAATTACTCTTCATTAATAGTTTTTGCAATCATGCTGGGCTTACTGTTTGGTATCGGATCGGTTAATGTTGTTCCATTGGTTGTTGATGTTGTTGGATTGAACTCATTTGCTGCAGGGTTAGGGTGGGCAAACACATTTACTGGGACAATGTCCTTAATTGCAGAAGTTATTGCATTGAATCTGAGAGATTATACATTGACCAGACACACCCCATATTTTTATTGTCAAATATTTGTTGGTTGTATGTATTTCTTAGCATTGATATCTTTGATCCCATATAGACAGTGGAAAGTCAAAAGAATGTTGTATCAATTGAAGAATTCCAAAACAGTTTCAGAAGATCAAAGACAAGAATTTATGGAGTTGTATGAAGATAGAGGGGTTAAAGGCTATGTGAAAAGAGCATTCATGGCTACAAAGGTTTAGTGTAGTGAATTACAAATTACTGATATAAGGTTATAGAGTTGTATATCAAGTCTGACTGACATTAATGAAAATCATGATGATGGACTTACATGTAAGAGATCAAAAATACACTAATGTTAAAAAACCAACAACAGCTACACCACAAACCACAGATGCATTAAAGCTCTGCAACATAAAGATGGTTGCACCAGTCCATATCTAGCCATTATTTTGCCATTTATACAAAACAATAATGTCATATATAGTCTAACATAACCATCATTAACACCAGCTTCAAGTTCATCAACTACAAAATTAAAAGCCCTTTCGATAAGAGCTCCATCTTCAGGTTCTGGGGACTCGTTCAATTGCGCCTTTTCTAATTGACTAGTATCTCTATACGATTTTGCTAATTTTCCATCATTAGGCATACCCTTAGTTTTTGGCGCTGATTTGGTTACATAAAAGGGATCCAAATCGTGACACCTTTAAAGCGCTGCCTATTAGATCTATAGTGGGCTTGTTAATAATTTTGGAACTTGCGCAATAGTTAACGCGAGTAATCTACAATAAAACAATATCCAACAAAAATGAAATGATATTATTGGACTGTGAAGACGTAAAATGAATCTGCAATATTTTAAACTGATCATAAACAGCCAAAAAATCAATTTGTAGTAACAATTATTTGATTCAACATAAAAAAAACTTTATGATTGGTCTCAAAAATGGCTTCACCAGATACTTTAATAGATTAAAAGATTTTGGATGTTATCATATAAAGTCTAACTTCCCTCCATATAAACACGGATTTTAGCTGGATATCAATAAAACTTACCACATTTTGAATCAACTCTATGGTTCAGTCACAATCAAACTCTTTGAAAAATTCAATTCATTTCCAGTCCTCAGATCAGGTTTAAAATTTAAATCAAATTGACACAAAAACATCCAATTATAGTCCTTTAATCAGTTAGATATTTTAGCAATTTGAAAATGCTGGAAAGATATTTGGTAAATCATTTAAGGAACTCTTTGCCACAACCAAGTCTTGTCAAGCTTAAATATATTAGCCAGAAAACACAAAGCCAAAGTCAAATTTTTTTTTTCAAAAGGTTTTGATATTATCAAGAATTTTCGCGAAATTGATTATGTAATTTCAAGCTGCCAAAACTTTGTAGGTGTTGAAAATTCAAAAAAGCTGGTTGAAGGTTGATAATTTAAACAATTCATCACCGAAAAAAAAGAAGAATGTCCAATATATATATCGTTACCTTTTTGGTGGGTCTTATACTGACTTCAGTATTCATAATATTGCATAAACAAACCAATGCCATTGCAATCACAGGCTTAACAAAACAAGGTAATAGATTACCAACTTTTATAATCACTGGATTATCAAATTCCGGGAAAACTGCATTATTTACAAAAGTGAGTTTTAAAATTTCTGTATCCTACAATGAATTAGTGTCTAACTGTTGTCTATAGTTAACTACTGGGAAAGTTTCTCCTACAGTTACATCACAAGAACCTAATGTTACAACCAAGTTCCCATTACCAAGTACAGGACAAACAAAGACAAATTTCAAATTGATTGATTTCCCAGGTCATAATAAATTGCACAATTTAACAATCAATGAAATTAAAACATCTACAAACATATTTGGTTTGATTTTTTTAATTGATTCAAGTATAGATCCTAAGAAAATTTCAGAAAGTGCTAAATTTCTATATGAGATATTATCCACAACGGAAAGAAGACCAGGTGGTGTGGATATCCTGATTGGATGTAATAAATCCGATTTGTTTAGTGCTAGACAATCACAAAAAATTAAAGAATTGTTGGAATTGGAGATTGATTCATATAGGAAATTAAACGCTCATAATATTTCAAAAGTTGATAATGATGAAGTTGATGAGGAATTTAGTGATTTGGGTCAATCTATCAACTCTAATTTCAGATTTGATCTATTGGAAGGTAATTTTGATGTTGTTAGTGGGAGTGTTTTGAAAGATAAGATTGAAAAATGGGAATGTTGGATTGATGAAAGAGCTGTTAATTATTAAGTATTTGGAGGTGCTTGGGGTACTGATGGGAAGAATGTAGGATCTTTTAATTTTTGATTCAGTTGTGTAGATTGAACAGATTGTTTTGACTTGTATTTTTTCTCAAGTCGTATTTTAAAGATATCTTTATTTAATTGGTAGGTTCTTGGTTGTTTTTGTAAAGTTGATTCATGATTTGAAACTTGTTTAGATAATTCCTTGATTTGAGTCTCTTCAGATTTAGAGGTTGAATCCTTTTCATCCTTCTTGTCATCATCTTTTCCATCTTTCTTTGTAGAGCTAAATTTTGAAACTAGTTTATCCCAACCAGCATACCTATTCTTCTCGTCCCATTTCAATTTCAACTCTTTAATTTCTTTATCAAGAGCTTCCTTCTTGGCTTTAGCTTCGTTATATTCCTTGTCATAAATAGGTGTGGCAAAAGCTGCATCTTTTAAATGGCTATCACAGGTATAAAAGAAGTCACTCTAGTATATTTGAATTAGTTGTTGATTCGGTGTTGTTCGTATTCAAACTTACAGATCCATCACTTGTAATCAGCACAGAGCCAGTTATTTTGTAGCAAAAAGCACATGGCTTGGAATTAGACTGTGCCACTTTCCGGAGGTGATATATGTTCTTGAAAGGCTCCATTGATTGAGCAGTAAAGAGCTGTTTCTGGTAAGATCAATGCCATTCTCCATACAAAATCTGGAGATAACGTCACGGTGATTGTTCGCGAATCTGAATTTTTTTACCCTGTTCTAGAACTTCGCGAACGAGTACTGCTAGATCCACAACCTGATGGCCATGATTTGGTGGTTAAGTGTGGTATTTTGAAGGGGAAAAGAAGGGTATGGGATAATGAATATGGTAATTCCATCTAGCCCATTAAATTCGTACACCACCGATATAAAATCACCAGTTATCACCCATTTAACCCAAAACCCCCAGCTCTGTTACCCTGCGAATGTCCTATTCCGGAACAAAAAAAACACACAACTTTCGAAAATTGTCGATTTGGTCAAAAAAAAGTGAATTTTGCCCCCTCAACAACAACATCAACAAGTTCCAACTCAACACAACCACATTTTGCTATAAACAAAGTAGGAGAAAAGAGCAGCTCATACCAAAAGGCTACTCCATCATTCCACAACGTCCAAACGCGCCACAAGCAAGAAGCCCTCAACGGAAAAGAACGCGCTACCCGGCCCCAGCAATTAGGAGTTTTCGTTAGTTGCCTTACCGGTTGAGATTTTTTTTTTCTGAAGAAACGAGAGACATCTTTCAAGGGTTGAAACACGTCAGAGGATCAAGAAGAAGAACAACAAGATCAATTGAAGTTTTTGGCTGATCCAATCAAAGTCCTACACATAGTACACATACAAAAGGGACTATTACACTTCATCAACTAGAAATCAGTTGCCACCGTTCGTCCTTATTAATAGAGCTCGGTTTGTTGTGTTGTTGTTTTTCATTTGTTAAAATTTGTTGTTATCATTTGCATTTTGTTACAAAGGGGGCAATATAATTGAAGAATACCACCACTACTCAATACTTATACATATACATATAATATCCCATCATTACCATCATGGCTGAAGAACCAGAAGCAGATCTCGACTCCATCGTTGATAGACTATTGGAAGTTAGAGGTTCAAGACCAGGTCAACAAGTACAATTAGAAGAATACGAAATTCGTTTTCTTTGTAAAAAGGCGAGAGAGATCTTTATTCAACAACCTATCTTATTAGAACTAGAGGCACCAATCAAAGTGAGTACTTGTGATTTGTTTTATTTTTTTTTGAATTTTTACTAACTAATGTTTTAGATATGTGGTGATATACATGGTCAATATTATGATCTTTTACGATTATTTGAATACGGTGGATTTCCTCCAGAATCAAACTATTTATTCCTAGGTGATTACGTGGATAGAGGTAAACAATCCTTGGAAACTATATGTTTATTATTAGCTTATAAAATCAAATATCCAGAAAACTTTTTCATATTGAGAGGGAATCATGAATGTGCTTCAATTAATCGTATCTATGGGTTTTATGATGAATGTAAAAGAAGATATAACATCAAACTTTGGAAAACTTTTACTGATTGTTTTAATTGTTTACCAATTGCTGCTATAATTGATGAAAAAATCTTTACTATGCATGGTGGTTTATCACCAGATTTAAATTCAATGGAACAAATAAGAAGAGTTATGAGACCAACAGATATACCAGATGTTGGTTTATTATGTGATTTATTATGGTCAGATCCTGATAAAGATATCACTGGATGGAGTGAAAATGATCGTGGTGTTTCATTCACTTTTGGTCCAGATGTTGTTTCAAGATTTTTACAAAAACATGATATGGATTTGATCTGTAGGGCACATCAAGTTGTTGAAGATGGTTATGAATTCTTCTCCAAAAGACAACTTGTTACTTTATTTAGTGCTCCAAATTATTGTGGTGAATTTGATAATGCCGGTGCAATGATGAGTGTTGATGAAAGTTTATTATGTTCATTCCAAATTTTGAAGCCTGCTGAAAAGAAACCAAAGTATAATTATAATTCTGTGGGACAAAATAGAAATATGACACCTCCAAAAAAGCAAAAAAAACCTGCTAAATAAATGAAACAATTCGTTAGAAGTTGAGAATTTGTTTTGTTTTGTTTGAGTTTTTTTTTAATATATTGTTGTTGTTTTTTATCTACTTTGTCATTCATCATTTGTTGTGTTGTTGAAATTATTTAATGAAATTGAGTTTTTTGAAATTATAAACCTGTCATTCGTGTTTGAATTTAATTGTGCTTTTATCGTTCTTTTCCTTGAAATTTTGTCATATTCCAAATATATTTTACTTTTTTTATATTTGTTTGCATATTATTCATCTTTGTTATACATATACCTCAATCATCAAATATACAAGAAAAAGTGAAGGAACTGATATTATTTTTTTTACACACAATGGCAATTAAAACCCTATGGAATTTGATTTTTTTCAACACTTGACAATCATCATCACTATCACCACCATCCCCATATTCACAAATATCATCAACCAAACTACCCACACAGACCTATCCCCAACATGTATATTATCCATTTTATATTACTTTTATTTCGGTCTATTCTACAGTCTTTTATTTCTGTTTTATGAAATAACCAACCTTTTTTTTTATTATTATTATTATCAATTTTTGAACCAACCCATCACTAATGGTGTTATTTTTGAATTGATGACTTGGTTTTTTTGGAACTCACATCCACCATCACTTTTTTTATGGCATGAACAAACAAATATTCTACTTAGAACCCACTTTTTTACAACTGTTTTACTGTTTTAGTTCTTTTTATATTTGTTGTTATTTGCTTTGAATGTTTTTTTGTTTGTTTGTTTGTTTCGAAATTATTTGCCTATTTGTTAACGATCAAACCCTACTATTTACAAACCTTCTCTATACGGACACATATTTAATGAACTTGTTTATTATAAATACTTGAAAGAAGGGAAAACAGAATGAAGCTTTAAAAGAGAATGAGAACTGAAATTAAAGAATATTATCGCTATATGATTAATTATGATTTTAAGTTTATTTAGATGAATTAAGTATTGTATTTGTAAGAACTAGTGAACATTCGAAAGGTGACACTTACGGTCATTTTCAGTTTGCTCTGTTCATTATTATATTATATAGGTTTCTATTGCAAGGGTTTTGATCGGGTTTCAGCTACAGTGTTGAGAGATGTGTGTGTTGAGTCCAGATTACTGGTCGTCGTTCTTCATTAATGGTACCATCAATGTTGAGTGTCTTTTTTTTATTATCTATTGAATTATGCTTTTATTTTATATTGAATACTTATATTTGAATACATTTATTATCTTTGTTGATATTTACTGTATAAGCTGGTTGTATAACACTTTCTACTGCACGATCCTAGTGATATTAAGTCCCAAACAATAAGGAAATTAAACATGCAAAACTGCAGCTGATCAGAAGACTTATAAATCTGAAATCAAAATTATAATATTAAAATTGAATGAGTGTTTCAATAAAGAAACTGCTTCTTTTTGAGTTATCTTAGAGTAACGTCTAATAGTGATCATTCAATATAGCTTTCTTGAGCTTTCTTGAGCTCATTATATTGGATTGTTCATGAGACATCTAATGACAAGTCTGAGTTGTTCAAACTCTTTGATTGTCAGCTATTCACAGTGCTTTTGTTGTTAAATCAGCATCAATTAGACCAGCTTATCTATGCTTTGCAAATCATTAACATTGAAGGTTCAATTGTCTCTAATTCGTTTGACAAAGTAGCTGTACTTGTCCTTGCAAATGATCAGATATAAAGTAGATCTCTAGGTTATAATACCTTGGAACTTTATTCTCACACCTTCCTGTATCACAGCATCCACATATTATAAAAAGGTTATAATCTATTGGTGGGTCTTAGATCTGTGTATCTAAGGCTTAAGCTCATCACGTCTGTAGCTTCCTGTCTCCATATGTCAAATCCAAAGTGTAAACAATAACCAGTTTTCTCCAGCATCCCAACACCAGCCATCTCTCTTGAGGAAAAAAGTGACTGTGGGTGTGCCGCAACCAACAAAACACCACCAAAATCACTTTTGTTTTTGTTAAGCGCCACAAATCGCAGATGAATTTCAAAAACATCCGAATCGGGAAATTAGCCACTTGAAGACGAGCTGCGTTACGTAATATCACACACCCAAACACCACATGCTTCTTTTTTTTTTCCTTTCTGCTTACGGTCTGTGGATGGCAAAAGTGAAAAAAATTGAAAATATTTGGGAAGTTCAACAAAGTACCTGATTGAAGAGAGCATATAGCAACAAGTCAATATGGTACGTTTAAGAAGATATAAAGGGAGAAATGAGAATAGAGAAAGGCCATGATATTGAAATGATACACTGAACACATTAAAGAAGATCCAAACCACATCAAAGATGCCCAAAAGAGAAATATTGATAAGAGTGAAGTTTTTTTCAGTCATAAGGGATGAAAGAGAATCGTAGTTCGTAGACATCAAAAACAAGAGGAAATAAGTTATCAGTGTAATAGTGAATGCATATTATAAGTGATACAAGTGTGAATTAGTGAATTTTGATTAAAGATTAATGTTTTTCAACTAGTTTAAGTGATTTTATTGAAGTTAAGAAGTCCAGAAACCTAGGGAGAGTGCTGAATATTGATCCTATGTAATTTCAATGAAGATTCCAAGTGGTTCTAAAGAGGCATCAAGCAGATTTATAGGGTGATTTGGTTTATTGTAAAGTTGATGCTCTTTGATAAAATTCACACATCTTTGATTGAAAGATATTCTTTACCCCCCAAAACTGAAAATCATTCAAATCATAAGCCATCTATTTTCATTTCATACCAATACTTTTAATTTGGATCATTTTACTAACAAATATTACAGGTTTTAGTTCAAGATTTATTACATCCAACTGCTGCTTCAGAAGCCAGAAAACACAAATTAAAACAATTGGTTCAATCACCACGTTCATTCTTCATGGATGTTAAATGTCCAGGTTGTTTAAACATCACCACTGTCTTCTCACATGCCCAAACTGCTGTCACTTGTGATTCTTGTGCTACTGTCTTATCTCAACCAACCGGTGGTAAAGCTAGATTGACTGAAGGTTCTTCATTCCGTAGAAAATAAGCTTAAGGAATTAAGAATACAACAAAAGAAAAAGAACTAAAAAAATTTAAAAAAAAACATCACAACAACTTGGTTATTTTGATCAATTGGTTTCGTTACAGATCAATTGGTTTTGGTTAATGGTTTAAAGTTTTATTGGGAATATGTGTAAATAATCATGGTATTTTCAATTAGAATGCATTAATGTTATATTGTTATTGTAGCCATGGAATTAGAGATCACTCTTTAGACCTTTACAAGTAAATACGATCAACTTTTACTAACAAATGTTTGTGAAATATTGCTAAAAATTGCACTTTTCGCGTATGCTGATTATGTAATTTTCAAAGGCTCAACCTCTTTTTTCCAGCTCGACGCGATCCAAAAAAAGGACACAAAACAACTAACAACAACGGATCAGAACCTTCATTAAAGCCATTAGTTAGTGATTTGGGATTCATTCAAAATGCGTTACTCCATACTATTCACAATCGTCTCTTTGTTGTCAATTGTGACGGCTCATAACGTCTTGTTGCCAGCTAATGGCAAAAGATGTTTCTTTGAACAACTAAGAAAAAATGATGAATTAGCTATAAGTTTCCAATTTGGTAACAGAGATGCTCGTGCTACCGAGCAGTTAACTGGTGACTTCTGGGTATGTGATGGTTTTTCTATTATTTTTCGATCGTTCTCTTACTAACTACTCTCTAGATCCAATCACCATCTGGTAGAATTTTGAAACAAGAAATTGGTGCTTCTCATGGTGATGTTTCATTAAAAGCTGCTGATAGTGGTAAATATGGCTACTGTTTTTCAAATGAGTACTCATCAATTGATACAAAAGATGTTTCATTCAATATTCACGGTGTTGTCTATATTGATGTTAATGATCCAAATTCAGATTCATTAGATGCTGCAGTTAAAAGATTAAGTGTCTTGACTTCTGAAGTTAAAAATGAACAAGTAAGTTATTCTTGATAGAATTTTAATGATTATTAAAGACTAACAATTTCTTTTAGGGATATATTGTCGTTCGTGAAAGAACTCATAGAAACACTGCAGAATCAACTAATGACAGGGTTAAATATTGGTCAGTTTTCCAATTGATTGTTGTCGCGGCTAACTCATTGTTCCAAATCTATTACTTGAAGAGATTTTTCGAAGTGAAGAGTGTGATTTAAGTTGATGTTGCAGGTAGTTATGATATATTAAGCATGGAAATGAAAGGAATATAAAAAGTCGAGTCATATGAACAGTTGAAATTCATTTAAACGTAGATGAACTCTTGATGAAAAGAATCTTCATAACTATAATCCCTCCAGGTCAATCCTTCTATTCGTCTTCTTTGTAATTGAACGCTTCTTATACGCCTAGTCAAGAATTCGCGAATTCGCTTTAATTTTTCACGAAAACATCAAGATGAAGCAAATCAACATACAATCATCGTTAACGCCATCGTTCACCAGCTAGCTCACTTCGATCCAAGAATCCAGCTCAGCTCCATTATTGTTCAATAAGCTTGGGAACCATCTTTCTGTTGCTCAAGATCCTTGCTATCATACTCAACAACTGGGCCAGAAACCATAAAGAATGAAGTTCTATATTGATGATTTGCCTGTGCTTTTCCCATATCCACGTATATATCCTGAACAATATGCTTATATGTCAGATATCAAAAAGACACTAGATGTTGGTGGTAACAGTATATTGGAAATGCCTTCAGGTACTGGTAAAACCGTTTCATTATTATCTTTAACAGTTGCCTACCAAATGCATTACCCAGAACATAGAAAGATTGTTTATTGTTCACGTACCATGTCAGAAATTGAAAAAGCCTTGATAGAATTGCATAATTTGATGAGCTATAGAGCTAAAGAATTAGGTTACGTGGAGGATTTCAGAGGATTAGGGTTAACTTCAAGAAAAAATTTATGCTTACATCCAACAGTGAGCAAGGAAAAGAAAGGTTCGATTGTTGATGAAAAATGTAGAAGAATGACATCAGGTATGGCTAAAAGAAAAATAGAACAAGGAGAAACAGAAAATGTGGACTTGTGTGAATTTCATGAAAACCTATATGAATTAGAACCAGATAATCTAGTTCCACCAGGTGTTTATTCATTTGACTCTTTAACAAATTATTGTAAAGATCAAAAAACTTGTCCATACTTCACAGTTCGTCGTATGATTCCATTTTGTAATATCATTATTTATTCATACCATTATTTATTAGATCCAAAGATTTCAGAAAGAGTTTCCAAGGAATTGTCAAAAGATGCAATTGTTATATTTGATGAAGCACATAATATTGATAACGTCTGTATTGAATCATTATCATTGGATTTGACAAATGATGTGTTGAAAAAAGCAGCCAAGGGTGCAAATGGGTTATCCAAAAGGATTGATGATGTTAAAAAGACGGACTCTAGAAAATTACAAGAAGAATATGAAAAACTAGTTTCTGGGTTGAGTGCTGCTGACATTATAAATAATGAACAACAAATGTTGGAAACACCTGTGTTATCTGACGATTTACTGAAGGAGGCTGTTCCTGGTAATATCAGAAGAGCTGAACATTTTGTTGCATTTTTGAAAAGATTTATTGAATATTTGAAAACTAGGATGAAAGTTTTACATGTGATATCTGAAACTCCAACATCATTTTTACAACACGTGAAGCAATTGACGTTCATAGAAAGAAAGCCCCTAAGGTTTTGTTCCGAAAGATTATCTTTACTTGTTAGGACATTGGAAATCACAGATATTGAAGATTATAATGCATTGAAAGATGTTGCGACATTTGCCACATTAGTTTCAACTTATGAACAAGGTTTTGCATTGATTTTAGAACCTTACGAAACTGAGAATGCTACAGTGCCAAATCCAATCCTAAGATTCACATGTCTTGATGCTTCCATTGCCATAAAACCTATATTTGATAGATTTTCATCTGTCATTATTACATCAGGTACCATCTCTCCATTGGATATGTATCCAAGAATGTTGAATTTTGAAACAGTTATTCAAGAATCTTATACAATGACATTAGCCAAGAGATCATTTTTACCAATGATTGTTACAAAAGGTTCTGATCAAGTTGCAATTTCTTCAAGATTTGAAATTAGAAATGATCCAAGTATTGTTAGAAACTATGGGTCTTTATTGATTGAGTTTGCTAAAATTACACCAGATGGTATGGTTGTTTTCTTCCCTTCGTATCTTTATATGGAATCTATCATTTCCATGTGGCAAACTATGGGTATTTTAGATGAAGTTTGGAAATACAAATTGATTCTTGTGGAAACTCCTGATGCTCAAGAAACTGCATTAGCTCTAGAAACTTATAGAACTGCTTGTTCAAATGGGAGAGGTGCTATTTTGTTATCGGTTGCTCGTGGTAAAGTTTCTGAAGGTATCGATTTTGATCATCATTACGGTCGTACAGTTCTTATGATCGGTATTCCTTTCCAATATACTGAATCAAGAATTTTGAAGGCAAGATTAGAGTTTTTGAGAGACCATTACCAAATTAGAGAAAATGACTTTTTGTCATTCGATGCTATGAGACATGCTGCTCAATGTCTAGGAAGAGTCTTAAGAGGTAAAGATGACTACGGTATCATGGTGTTGGCTGATCGTCGTTTTGCAAGAAAGAAAAGTCAACTACCAAAATGGATAGCTCAAGCTTTGATGGATGCTGACACGAATCTATCAACTGATATGGCAGTGGCTAATGCCAAACAATTTTTGAGAACTATGGCACAACCAACAGATCCAAAAGATCAAGAAGGTGTTTCAGTGTGGGATATCGAACAATTGCATGAATTCCAACAACAACAAACTTCAAGTGGTGTTGAAGAAGTTGACGAAGATGGAGATCAAGAGATGCTTTCACGTGAAGAAGAATTGGAACTTGCCAATTTGTAATGAACAACTACATAATGAACCGGTCATAAAAGACTATAATACAATCATTAAAAAACTTGTAGTACACGAACTAACTCTACTCGTCAACCTCTTCTTCGCTGTCCTCTTCACCTTGCTCAACGTCAACTTCGAATGAAATTTCTTTATCTGCATCCACATATGAATCACACATACACCAAATTGATAAATTATGATGACCGGCTCTTGGAATGGTGAAATCCAACTTAACTTGTTGCTCCTCTTTGGAAAGTGCCAGCTTCTGAATAGCGTATAGTTGTCTGGTTTGTGAATCACCCAAAACAACCCACCAATTTTCAGCCTTGCTGAATGGATAAAATGGAGCAACAACTTCAAGGTCTTCAGGTTCTTCATCTCTGGTAACGTTAACAACAAGCCTTTTTGGATCATTTGAAACAATTGGTTCTGAAAGATCCAAGGAATACGAGATTTCAATGTTTGGATATTTGTTAACAAACTCAGCAACTTGATTCAATGGGCGGTCACTCAATCTTAAGATATCATCTCTTTCATCATCTTCAATAGACATGATATCAAAAACACTTTCAACTTTGTATTTAGAAGCCCTTTCAATTGTAGCATCATCAACAAATGGAATTTGCTTCAATGGGCTATCGGTATCCCAAACAGCTTGAACAACCATTTGACTCAAATCCATAGCGTACATAGCATTCAAATAACCTTCACTAGATAACAAATCAACTGCTGTGTATAACAAAGTCAAAACCTTTTCCAATATAAATCTTTGATCTGAAGCTAAATCTGGAGGGAGATTTAATCTTGAGAAATGAGCTTGTAATAAAATGAAAGCTTTAAGATATGGTGATTCAAAATTGGCATCACTAGATGATTTTATAGGAACTCTGTTATAGATTTTGTTCAAAATGGATGTCTCATGTTGACGAATTGGTAATGAGTCAAATTCTGAGGCAGAAGTTATAATCTCCAATATAGACTTTAATTTTGACTTTCTAGTGAGCGATAAAATGAACGTTTGCATGGTGATGAATGAAACATTGTGGTATGAGGCAACTAGGGCACCATCTAATGGGCTAATTTCTTCTTCCTCTTCTTCTTCTTCTTCCTCTTCGTCCTCGTCATTTTCTTCCAATTCGATCAATTTGGCTTCAGATAATTCATTCAATGTACTTTCAACCAACTCAGTCAAGTATGAAGATAGACCAACATGAGAGATATCTTTAACACCGTAAAAGCTTGGGTTGGCTTGCAATCTTCTGTAGAAATATGAAAAAGTCAACCAATCAATACAGTCTTGTCTAGATTTAATCAGTCCAGTACTAATTTCATTCAAAAACGCGTCATGTAAGAACACATTCAAAAAGCTTTCAACTGGTAATGATTCATTTAGGAATTTTCTGTAATAATCCCTCTTGGAATTGTTCGTCAAAATCATGACCTTATCACTTTCACCGTTTTCACCTTGAGAACAGCCTATCATTTCTAGTAATTCATTGATTGGGTAATCAATATAACGATGTTCTTTTCCTTCATAAAACTGTGTACTCAAAACAATGACCAAATTAGCAGTTGGGGCATAGAAGGCAGTATCCTTTGTAGCAAATAACACTGAAAGTGCACCTTTATTAAACAATTTTTCAACGACTTTTTTATCAGTAGCTCCCATATTCTTGTAGTAGAAGCCGATACCACTACTCAAGGAATCTTTCAATGATTGGTCAGACACTTTGTTCAACAAAGGTTCGATGTCCTCGATGTTAGCATTCAAAAAGGATGTCTCATCAGCATTGGCCAATCTTAAAAATTCCAACCCTATTTCAATACATTGTTTTCTTGAGGGGACAAACACCAAAGATGATCCAGCTTCATATCCTTTAGCAGCCAAATAAGTTGGTTTTATCATTGCAAGAATTAAAGAAGGATTGTGATTGATATTATATGATTGAAGATGAATTTCCAATGGACGAATTCGTTCTTTTGATGAAAAATTGAAAATGTTATTCTTATCAGCACCAATCCATTCCCCAAAGTCACGGCCATTAGCTAAAGATGTACTCAAAGCCACAATTCTTAGCTTGTTTTCTAGTTGACTTGACATAAACCTCATTCTTGAAATGATATTTTCATAAACAGAGCCTTCTGCACCATTACCAACAATTTGGACGTCATCAGCAATGAAAAGTTCAATAGATTGAACGTTTTTTCTTTGCTTCCAACGGCGAGAAACTAGATCAAATTGTTGAGGAGTTGATAGAATGACATGACTATCGGCTAGCACCTTCAAATTACTTGACAATTCATTTGAAAACTTATTGATTACTTTACCCTCAGCAATATCACCAAATCTTGAAGACCATTGTTTCACCAAAATATCAATTTTCTCTTGAGAAGGACAAATATAAACAGCACGACCCTTGTTTTGTTTCCAATGATTCAACAAAGCAAGCTCAGCAATAACGGTTTTACCAGATCCCTTAACAATCCCAACAAATACATTTTCATCTGTATGGTACAAAGTGTTAAAGACTTGTGATTGAAACTTGTTAAAAAAGTCAAAATCAAAGGAACTGATGAAATCTGGGACTTTCAAGTCATCAATAGGAACAGGATGAAGATCTAATAACGGGGTAGGGGCTGGAAATTTTTTTGGAAGCTTCAAAGAATTGAAAACAACGGGAATTCTGTATTCACAGTGCAACCACTTCTCGGAAATCAAGGTGACAAAATAGTTTGGAGGGACCGGTGTATCAATTGGAACAGTAAAATCAATCAAATGTTCTTGGTTAATGTAGTTTCTGCGAACCAAAAATGAATCATAATACAAAATCTTTTCACCATTTGTATCTTCCACAAATAGTACAAATGATTCTGCATTGTTATGATACCTTGGGTCCCAATTCCATTCTGGTAAAACATCCAACTCAAATCTCAATAAAGTTGGTGTCAATGTTTGAACTGAACATCTCATTGTGAGCTTTGGAAATTTGTTAATCAACTCAAATGCCTTTCTAGCTGAAGCATCATCACGAATAGCTTGAGCCATTTCACTTGGATCACTTAAATTGAAGTATTCTGACCATGGTAAATTTGAGCTTTCAGTGTTCTTGATAACTTTTGGAGGACAATCAGGAAACTGTCTGAAAGGAGAGTTTGACAACCATATTCTTTGCTCAACCATTTTACATAAATCCAGTAAGTATTTGGATAAGCCAGCCCAAGATTTTTTCAGGACAATTTCATAAATAGCTCTTAGCAACCTTCCTGCAGATTGAGTGATATAAATCATATCAGCATTTAACGCAAACCCATCTAGGGACAATCTTGAAATATAAGACTGTAACAATACGTTTGCTTTAGCTCTTGGATCATTGACATCTTCCTTGATTGGAATGGGAGCACGTTCAATTAGTTTACTGATCTCTGCTTTCTCTTCTTGTCTAACAGGAATTAGCTTAAATTCAGATGATGATGCAAATATTCTAAATATATCAATCACAGAAGAATGTGATTTGAGCTGCTTATTGTAAAAAGACATTGATTCATAACTGATATAATAATGAGATGAAATTCTACCCAGTTCTGTTGATTGGACTGTGCCTCTCACTGAGTCATAAATGACCAAGTTGTTTTGGTGTAAAACTGTTAATGCTGAATGTATTAAATCAGCTCTCTTCCATTCTAGGGCAACATCGTCTTTATACTCTGGTCCAACTCTATAGATATCTGGCGATTTAAGCATTCTGACATAGAGGTAAGTGTAACCCAACCATTCAACACCTTCTTGTAAAGATTTCACGGTCCCCAGGGTAATTTCCGCATTCAAATTATCAGCAAGTTTTCCCATCAATTGAGATTCAATAGGTAGCTGTTGATTTAAAACAGCCAAGTAATACTGGATTTCTGATTGAGATGTGATAATTATACCTTCACCACTTTCATCATATCTAGGTCTACCAGCTCTACCCAACATTTGTAAGATATCTTGAGGAGATAGTTGAGTCCAATCACCTTTATCTGGGGCGTATACTTCTGTTCCTTTTATAATAACTGTGTGAGCAGGCAAATTCACACCCCATGCTAATGTAGCCGTTGAAACCAAGATCTGTGCATAACCTTCAGCAAATAAGTCTTCAGAAGCGGATCTGTCCTCTCTAGATAAACCAGCATGATGGATCGCAAATCCAGTTGGTAACAAATCAGCTAAACCGGTATCTTTAACTTTTTCAGATTCTTGTCTCAAAATTTCTATGCTTGCAGAATCCGATCTTAAAAATAAGTTCAATTTATCCTCTTCTAATAACTTGTCTCTAAGCCATTTGGCTGTTCTAAAAGTGTCTTTTCTTGAATGAACAAAAATGATAACTTGGTGCTTACCTGCGGCTTCCAATATCTTATCATAACAAGCCTCATTCATTGCAATAGTTTTTTTCAATGAATTCTTTTCAGTTATACCAATAAATTGTTGAGCTAAGGGACAAGGTCTATACGAGGCATCAAAGAAAAACAAACCTTTGGACTCGTCAACTCTTAAGAACTTAGCAACGTCCTTGTAATTAGGCAACGTCGCTGATAAACCAACTAATCTAACATCTCTTCCTGAATATTCAACATTTCTCAGTGTTCTAGCTGTGATACTTTCTAAAACTGGACCTCTCTCGTCATGTAATAAGTGAATCTCATCAATGATCAATAAGGAAACAAGGTTTGTGTAACTGGTATCTGAATTTTTTCTAGTAATAACATCCCATTTTTCTGGAGTTGTAACTAAAATTTGTGTTTCAGAAATCTGTTGCTTTGTCAAGTTGGAATCACCAGTCAATTCTTCAACAGTAATACCAAAGACTTCTAATCTTCTCGAAAATTCACGCACTTGTTCTTGAACTAATGCCTTCAATGGGGCAATATATACAATTTTGAAGTTGCTCAAGTCAAACGAACCATCATCTCTTCTGAAATGGCTCAGTGTTCTTAGGATGGTGAGCATTGCAACATTTGTTTTACCAGCACCTGTTGGAGCACAAAGTAATATGTTGGAATCATCATTGAATGCTGTTGGAAACACTTTGGATTGGATCCTATTCAAAGTGGAAGTTTCTGCGCTTGGGAAAGCTTGTCTGGCCCATGGTGGAAGGGTTGATATTGAAACTAATTCTGAATCATCCAAAGGTTTTGCTGGGGCTGGGATGTGTATTTCTTCATAAGCCTTTTTGGTTCTTTTGAAAGAGTCTTTCGGTAGGTTGACTTTGGTAGTTGTCATCAAGTGAGAACCTTGGTCAAAAGTTAGATCATCAAGGTTAACAATTTTTGGTTTTCTAATAGCTGAAATCTGTTCGTCACCAGTTGATACAACCTTTCTTCTTTTAGTGACACGATCATTCTCTGTGCCATCAGATTCTTCATATTCATCGAGTAAATGTTTCAAGTCATTAGATTCTAGCTCTTTCAATATAGCTTGACGCTCATCAGAGTTATCAGCTTTTGATAATCTTGTACCCCAAAGAATTGTTTGTCTGTTTGTTATCAATAACCTCACGAAATCAATCTTTTCGGAATCTATATTCTCCAGTAATTTCTGCTCAAACACTTTATCTGAAGACTGCTCCTCTATCAAAGAATAGATCGTTGAAGTTAAGGACTGAACACCCATTGCATCAAGATTTGGAAAAGCTGAAGATATTATTCTTTGCAAATAGAAAGCATCAACATCCTTCATGTATATTATTTCGGCCTTTGCTGAGGATTTTTGATCAAATTTGATAACTTCCTCGCCTTCCTTCTCTTCTTCTTGAACAAAATCGTCCAAGGCGGGCCCAGCAAAATCATCGTCACTCTCTTCTTCACTTTCTTGTTGCTCTTGCTGTTCCTCTTCTTCTTCAAAGTCAACTGCAACACCAGCTTCATTGTCATCACCTTCATTGTCATCTTGAGCATCATAATCTGTTATATCATTTGATAATTTGATAGCTTCGGAAAATGAATCTTCTGTTATCTTAAGGTCCAAGTCTTGTTCAATTTGTTTCTTCTTCTGTCTATCAGTCAATTTCTCATCTTTCAAAACCTCTAATATTGAGTCTGTAGCGCTAATAACTATATTGTGTTGAATATCATTTCCAAATTGGTTGGAAGTCCATGATACAAGTTTCTCATAAACTTCATTTGTTTCTTGTGATTTTGGGTAATAGTTCAAGCTCTCTATACTCCCAGAGTCTAGCAAAGTAGAGTTGTTCAAGCGATTTGATTTAATGTTTCTTCTTTTTTCAAGTTCCTCACTTCTAAGTTGATCAGATACCTTTTTAGCCACTCGTTTTTCTTCATCTCCATCAGCATCTTTAGTGGTGGCAGATCTTGAACCCATATCTTTGAGGGAAACTTTACCAGCTAATGAAGTTGGAGCCGATAATGCAGCATCCTTTAGAGGATCAGCTCTATTTGACAATAGCTTTTTGTCCTGCCTTAGGACTTTGTTGGACATCTCTTCATATTTATATTTGTTGTTATCAGACATCTTGATGTTTTTATTTCCTTCAATTATAACAAATACGGGTTAAAAGTCAAAGTCAAAATCACACAAAAGATCGACTTAGGCGTTATTGTATTGGAATGATAACAAAAAGCGTTGATATGATTATGGTTATATGATTTGGCTTCAAGAATTTTACAAAACGCCATAATAAACAGAGTTTACCTATGTTTTTTTTTTTTCATTTGGAAAAATTCGCGGAAATCTGTCAAAACGTGAGGGCGAATAACAACAAAATCAATTCGCGAATCCAAATTTTTTGAACTATGAAGCTGTCTGTGATGAGTTTGATCTATAAGGAAAGACTTCAAAGTCTTAAAGCTTCTATTCTGGCTATCTGAATTTGTTAAAGTGCTTCAATTGCTTTTATGAGATATTTGCTGAAAAGTATCACCAGAATTCCATTGACCAAATCATTACTCACTCCATATACCTCAAGAAGAACAATGGTTTTCACATCTGCTTTTGACGTTAAAAATCCAACAGTTCAGTTAAATGAGACTGAGCAGAAGATCTCGCAATTGTTGAAAGATTTCAGTAACGATTATAACTCTCAAAATGATGGTGAAAAGCTCGAGCTGAGAATCACCGGTGGTTGGGTTAGAGACAAATTACTAGGTGATGAAAGTAATGATTTGGATATTGCCATTAACAAGTTGACTGGTGAAGAATTTGGTGAAAACTTGAGACAGTTTTTGATTGATAATTTTGACACTTATCAGATTTCTCCAAAGAACGTTCATAAGATTGACAAAAATCCAGCCAAGTCGAAACATTTAGAAACTGCCACAACAAAACTATATGGCTTGGATGTTGATTTTGTTAATTTAAGAAGTGAAGAATATACAGAAGATAGCAGAATCCCAATCATCAAATATGGTACACCACAAGAAGATGCTTTGAGAAGAGATGCGACTTTGAATGCCTTATTTTACAACATACAAAAAGATCAAGTTGAGGATTTAACTGAACGTGGGCTAGAAGATTTGAGAGATGGTGTTTTAAGAACTCCATTAAAACCATTGAAAACATTCTTGGATGATCCTTTGAGAGTTTTAAGATTGATTAGATTTGCAAGCAGGTTTGGATTTTCAATTGAAGAGGAAACTTTCAATGCTATGAAGGAAGAATCTATTAAAGCTGCATTGATACATAAGATTAGTAGAGAAAGGGTTGGTGTTGAAATTGAAAAGACATTACAAGGGAAAAATCCAGTATACGGCTTAGAGCTAATCAATGAACTCAAGCTAATGAGATCCATTTTCAATTTCGGTCCTTTCGAAGATGTTATTTGCGGGGGTAATGATAAATCTCAAGTTGATAGTATATTTGGTGAAGTTGAAAAGCAAGCTTCAAACTCCATTGCAGTTGTTAAAAACTTCCAAAGTGAAACTAAATTGGACTCGGTATTCAATAATGTCATTCAAGATAAAGAACTCAAGATGTTATTCTGGCTATCAATCATTCTAAGACCATGGAGAAATACTAAAGTCCATGTTAAAAAGCCTATTTTTGCAACAGAGATTATCATCAAGGAAGGTGTGAAATTATCCAAGTTAGATGCTGATGTTGTCACCAAACTTGTTTCCACCTCTGAAGAATACCAATCAGTTGTTAATCAATTGCCAGGTTTCAAAAGATCCACTATTGGTGTGTTGTTGAAGCAATATGGTGAAAATTTGAATTTATCAATAATGTTTAATTTCTTTGATGAATTAATCAAAACAAATGATACTGAATCCACTATTTCCAAATATGAATCATTCTACCATGTTATTTTGAAAGAAAATTTACAAGATTCGTACAAGTTGAAACCAATTGTGGATGGTAAGACTTTGATCAAGAAATTGAATACAAAACCAGGACCATGGATGAGTAAAATCACTGAAGAAATCATGGTTTGGCAATTGGATAATCCAGAAAAATCACAAGAGGATTGTATATCATTTGTTGCCTCAATTCTTGAACAACAAAAATGAGGAAAAAGAGAAAAGCAGCTACAGATAAACAACATGACTAATTTGTATATATTTACTTTTTTTTTCTCGTTTTTCCTTTAAATTGTAGAACTTTATGATGATGTTGGCGACTTTTGATAATCTCAAAAGTGCACTATGCAAAAAAATGGACATCAATTAGGAAATGAAAACATTCCTAATAATGCGATTCAGATTGATCATTAAAATTTATAAATGCATTAAAATCAAAAAACTGATGATCATCTTGTTCGACTTTCAAAGTCTCATCAGTAAAATGGTGATGATGGTGATGATGATCATGATCATGGTCATTATCCTCAGCAATATGAGTAGTATGATCCAACCCTCCACTGCTAAACTCAAATGGTAGCATCACATCTGTGTTTGCAGTATATGGACTTTCTGGATCATTATCAGATGAATTGATTTCCAAAGGAGGACCCAATTGGGCCAAATTATCAGAGATTGAGATTGTCTTTTTATGATAATTGGCACTACCAGAACTATGGAAATTTGATCTTGATGAAGGGGTATGATGATGATTATTATTGTTAACGTCATCGAAAAAGGAGGTGAATTCGAATTCATTTTGTTCTTGAGGAGAATATAATGGTTGTTGATGTTGTTGTTGTAATAGGGCAGTTTGACGAAGTACCATATTTGATCTTGATGGAGAAATCCCCATACGTGACTTATAGATTGAATTCATTGATGATATTGAATGATTACGGGTGAGTAATCTTGGAACAACAGGTGAAGAGATGTTTGAATTTGTTGAACCAGCAGTGTTTGCTCTTTTACGAGCTGCATTAGTTCCTGATGATGAAGATTGTTTTTTCAAGATTTTGGAGAATGCTTTTGTAGCATCTGGTTCATCACAATCACCATCGTCATAATCATGTTCTGAAGAATCTTCATGGTCATAGTCTGAATATTCTGATTCAACAAGATGTTGTTGATGAATAGGTGACTCCATTCTCTTTGGAGATGGGATTGGGGATTGTCTTGTAGAATTCATTCTCGTCAAACTAAACAAGTCCGAAACTGAGGAAGATGTGGATAATGTTCTTGATGCAGTTGGTTGTAAAACAGCTCTCCCATTCTCAGAGACAGTCATAACTAATGAAGTTGAAGATCCAGATCTTTCGTTATATCTAGCGGCATTAGCAGTTGTGTATGATCTTTTCAAAGCTGGGGGTTGGATTGGAGCTTGAGCAGGATATTGTTGTTGAGGTGGTAATGAAGGTATTGTTGATATTGGGTGGATTTTACCCTTTGGAATAGGTTTTTGGTTGACTGTTTGATTTTGATAATGATGTGTTGGAGATGACATTAATGAAGCTGGTGCACTTTGTTCTTTAACAACTTCATCATTTGTATTATTCAAACGGAATAACCTTGAAACTCTCCCTTGTTTCTTTGAAGTAGTTGGTGTAGTTGTTGTTGTTGATGATGGTGAATTAGTTGCAGTTTTATCATCTTTTGGAGCAGCAACCTTTTTTTTGGGAGACAAATCAACGAAAACAAACTCTTGTTGACCACCATTTTTGTTCTTTGGTCTTCTTGTAGAGGTTTTCTTTGTGTTGAACTCTAGATTCTCATAATCCTGTTGTTGAGTCTTAATTTCATCCTCAGATCTATGATATTTTTTCAGTCTCCAAACTTTTTTAGTAGATGGAGGTGCAGGTGCAGGTTTGGAGTTTGGCAGTATTATGGGAGACTCTTGAAGTTCATTATTATTATTGTTGGGGTTGTAGTTCAACCTGTACATCATATTTGTTAGTTGGATGGTTGAGTATTAACAAGAAAAGAAGGACTTACCCAGGAACTTTCATGATTTTATAGATTAGATATTGGGAATGATGAGAACAACGATTGGAAATGTCAATAGAATTTGGGGTACAATAGCCAAGAATGTCTTGGTTTGTAAAGAAGGAAGACTCTTGGAATGTTAGTGTTTATGTTCTCTAATTTTGTGATATCTGGTTTGGTATATATGTCTCTGTATCAATACATCCAATTCCGCAGTTAAACGTTCAAGTAGGCTGGTGCTCTGTTTTGGTAAACCCTATGGAAACTGAGAGAATCTCGAATGTGAGTTGAAACCTGGTCTAAAAGCTATATCTTGTTGTTGTTGGTGGGTTTGATGCAAAATCTTCAAGATCTTCCTCGAGAATTGTATTCTTCAAGGCGTTGATCAATGCAAGCTATTAATAAATAAAGGCTGAATCTATGAATATTTATATGGTCTTGTTTCCAAAAGATCTGGTGATAAAATAGACTGTCAGCTGTATTATTAGTACCTGTTTCCTCGACCTTCCCACAGTGCAACAATCCAAACAGACTCAACTAATTTTCAGTTCTTGTTTTGAGCTCGACGTTGATTGAAATTCTCCTTTTGTTGATCAATTCCGGAATTGGGAAATCTAAGCCAAATGACATCGATAGAGGACATAAATCAAACCAGTTCAAATAATTGTATACTCACCAATTGGCTCAGGCGAGAAAGGAAGCTCTGTTCAATGGCTGATTGGGTCTGTATCTTTTATAAGTTTTGATGTTTGAGTGGTTGTTAGGTGTTTTTTTATCCCTGCTTTTTGTAGGCTGAGGAATTGAGTGTAGGGCCAAATAATGTGAGAGCACTAAAAATAATGAATAGAGTTGAGTGAACAATAAGCCAATGTTGAGCCTCTGTGTAAGTTAACTAATTGGCTTTGGGCGTTGGGAATCTCTACACTTTTATACCGTCAGCAAATAAACTGAAAATTTTTCAGTATGGGCTTTCTTTTAATGGTTTCCAGATCAATGGATGAGCTGAGGTCGAGAGCTACATAAAGCTTTTCCAAGCCCTCTAGAGCATGTAGTTATCACTGTGGAAATGATAAGTGCTATGAGTCCATAAATTGCTTTTACAGAGCACGAGTGGACGGTGGTTGATGGGGTAAACGTAGTAGCTTGCATCATGTGTCCTATCCTAACATGAAGAGTACAACTGATTTATCCACTTTGATCCCATTAAACCATATGAACCATGGATATATTGCTATAATAAAGCTAGGTTTAGAAAAGCACAGCTCTTCACTATCATCCACCCTTTGAAAGTAACCTTTTAACGTTTGATTTGATTCCTTCGTACTCCAGTTATCTGTATCAGTCTTTCCATCGGATTATCTTAAATCTTGTCCATGTCCAGATGTATAATAAATTATGTGCATATAACCCATCTTCCAAAAAACAAAAGCACATCAACCATAGACACCTGCTTTAACCTGATGAATAGCATGATACAAATCGAAAGCCCAGAACATTAGAAGGGTACCTCATCTATTCTTTAATTGATCTGGAAACCTTCAATTTCAACGGTTATTTTGACCATTTTACAAGACTTTCACACTTGGAATTGTACTGAACTCAAACTTGTTACTTGTCTACGCACGTACCTGAAGATCCCAACAATTGCCCTCGAGCCATCCATGGACAAATTAAATCAATCGACCCAAAGCTTATAAGATCAATCGACCTTTGAGCATTTCAATTAACCGTTGGATAAATGAGGCTGACCAACCATTCTACACTAGGAACCGATGCTCATGCTCCATGAATTGCAAATTCCCTTTCTACATCTCACTTAAAAGACCGGTTTCTACCTTACAAAACCTGTTTCTACGGCTTTTCAAACGTTTTGTCCTCATGTCTTTTTGGAAAACCGACGGAAAAGTCCAAATAAAGAACTGGAAAAACTTCGGTCTGGTTGATTTTTGTCTGTGAAGAAAAAACTTTTAAGGGTAGTTAAAAAAACCATGAAAAAACTTTTCAATCGGTCTTTTCATCAATTGAGATCTATTAATCAATTGATTGCTATGGAACTACAAGATCCATCCTTCAAGTCGAACCTGTTTTATCAGAATTTGATGGTTTCATGATGGTGATGTCCTCAAATCAATTGTCTTCACCCAAAATGCACAAGTCTGCTCTGTTAACGTATCTTGAAGCACAATTCCTGTATTTGACAAGATGTTTGGGATTTTTTTTTATAAATTGCTTCTAACAAGTTCTAACTAGGGCTTCATCTTTCAGGGCTTGACCCACTGATAAGGAATGGTTGTAATAACTGCGAGAGGAGTACCTGAAAACCCAAGATGTCAAAATCAAATATTGTTGACCGCTCTTGACCTGACAAGTTTTACGAACTGATGAGTTTTTTCATCTGAGTCAAAATAATGTGTGTTGGCTTTGGTGATTTGAAACTTGTTTGGATGTCTAAACCTTAGAGGTTACTAGCCAGTACTGCGCTATATTTGACTATACATTCGGATCAAACTTTACACTTATTCAACAACTTAAACCAACTCTACAAAATAATCAAATCATCACTATTTGGTAACTGTTTCCTTTAGGAACTATATCCCACCAGCTTAGTATTTCTTACCTCACCAGAAAACAGAAATCCTAAATTAGATCTCGGACGACGAGGTGGACAACATTGTCGACGTAGGAACTCTTATAAACCAGCTTGTATGTTTCATTTAGATAAATTTCTATTTCTTAATTCTGAAATACATTTCACATGCACACAAGAGCTATGTATTTGGCAAAGCTTGTCAAAATTGAAGGTTTAAACTTAATCTTGTGAAATGTCTCCTAGATTCTTTGTTAAAATTTAGATCAAATCCAACATAGTTAAAGTTGGTTTCAAACGGCTTTAGAACCTGCTTCATACAGTATTAAATACCAACACTAGCAACTCCGCTAGGATTGCTTTGTACTTTGCAAGTTAGTACGTACCTAACTTTGATTTTAAAAAGTGTACTTTCAGTTTGCCAGTGTATTTGAATATCGTTCAGCTTGGTTTTTGTTTTTCATGATTTCGATTTTGATACAATCTTCAGAATTTCTATCAAATTAACAGCCCATGTATAATTCCTATATTGCTTAACATGAAGTCATCTCTATATTAGCTGAAAGCTCGTCTGCTTATGATGGTGGCAGCTTTCGACTTAGAATATTGTGTGGGCGCTCAGGTGCAGCTTTATATCTTGATTTAATTTGTGTAATTCAATTGCATTAATGAACAGATTATAATGGACCACGTCGACGTTGAATAAAGGAATAATGCTCAGATCCTTTAAGCTAGTCGTTCTTTAATTACCTCAGAATTAACTAAACAAGCCGTACTTCATCAAGAAAAGTAATTATATTAGGAGTTCTATCTTGGTGAGTTCTTATAGGCTGCTTAATTATCCGCGCGACCTTTTTTTTTTTAGTTGATGTATTTGATGAACTTGGATGAGGAATGCAATTACGTAAATATATATAATATCAATTATTATAATATATTCAATTTTATATATAGCATTATTTGTCGATTTAGATCTTAAATATTTAATACAGTACGGCATAATTATTGATCGAATGTATATTCAGATATTAAATATTACATAGGTTTCTCAGTTTGCTCATGAATATCGAAGGATATTAATATTATATATTAATTAGGAGCTGGCCTGAATTCCAACATAGCGAGAATTAGCCTATAACATTAATTATAATCCAAGCGGTTCATATTCCTCATCTGCATGTTAATCATCAAAATATACATCATTAATATTTACACTAGCTAAGAAAAAAAAAATTACCGATCCGCGGGCGTAATATTTATATTATAATTATACCATTATATTATTTAATTTTAATCTGAGAAGGATATTATAAGGAAGCCTGAATTCCAACAATATAGCCAGAAGCCTACAATCCAAGCGGTTCGCGGTGCGTAATTGCATTCCTCATCCAAGTTCATCAAATACATGATCAACTAAAAAAAAAAAAAAAAATAAATCATGTCGAGTATACTTATAAATCATGTATAATTCCACAGCTCGATTATAATAAAATTAAATTAGTATATTTATATCAAAAGAATTCAATTTTTCTAGTTCACGTCTCGACATGATGGGCGCACTTCTCCGAAAACCGATCATCCAAATTTACCGAATTGGGAAATTCTCTGGATAAGGAAGAGACAAAATCATCTCAAGACTCAAGACTAATTACTGAACTACAAAGTAATGGTTTAACATGAAACTTACAGAGTCTTTGTATAATAATACATAAATGATTCCTTCTTTTTGAACAAAAAACTGTGAAAATAATAAAAAATAATAATAAAAAATGTGTAATGTACAATCCCTTGGTGTGTGTGAACTAAAATAGTTTGGTCCTTTTGTTTTAAAGAAATAAATCATTGATTACTTCTGTTACTCATTAATGTTTCTGCTTTGGTTAAACCCGGTAAATCAAGCGAAGTTCTAGCATTCTCCACAGAAACTCTGCCATCTCCCAACTGTCTATCTCTCAACATTGATAATCTTGTTCTGTCTAATGAAGTTCTTGGTACAAAATCTTGAACATTTTCATTAACTTCATCAATATTATTGAAATGGTCATGTTGTTGAAATCTTGGTGTACCCTGTGCATCAACAAATTGCATTGAAATTTCTTCAGTGTCTAGTTCTTCATCATAATTGATTGGATAATCATTGGATCTATTAGAGTGTGATTTTCTATGTTTCTTAAATACTGATGAATTTTTATGTCTTGAAGAAATTGGAGAAGATGGTGAAACAATTTGATTTTCAACTGAGTAATCTGCAGAGTATTTGGAAATTTTTGGTCTTTCAGGATCTGTTGGGTCATAGTTTGCTGGATACTGAGTAAAATCACCTCTGTCAACACATTCTCTAATAATATCAACATCTTTTGGATAAAAGAATTTTTGAATAACATCATAAAGAAATCTTGGTAGCAAACAAATCAAAATACCAACAAATAGACAAGCCCAGTATGAAGTAGAACCATAAACTTGTGCACCAGCTTTATAATATTCAGCCGATGTTAAAGAAGAACTCCAAATACCAGTCCATGCAAAAACAATAATGATTGATAAACCAATGAATAATAATGAAAACCAATCCCATGTGTACAAATGAATCAAAATGTATAAATTACATGAAATGGCAGCAATTGAAGCAACAAAAGTACCTTGCCAATAACGATGATCCAAATTCAACCCATTAAAAGTAACGAGCCCAGTTTTATAGTATAAACAATATGGGAAGAAAAATGAAATAACAGATTGATATAACCCATCAGCCATATACCACCAGAATTTATACATTGTCCATTCTGATCTATGGATACCTGTAGTGTATAATTGAGGAACCAATAGTGAAACAACATCAGTAACATCTTGATCAAAAATACCCATGAAAATAACTGGCAACGAAGTGAATGCCAAATTATAAAACATCAAATAGGTATATTCAAACAAATAGGTACCATCAAACTGATTAAAAATACCATACCAAAACAAGGCTAATGAGAAAATAACATTCTTATAAAAGAAAGTTGGAATCATTTCAGCCAATCTCTTGTATGACCAACGTCCATGAACTAAAATCAATCTTGCCAAGTATCTAAATTGACCAAATGCATAATCCGAAGACATGACAGCTTGTCTACCTTCTTCACCCGCAATACCGACACCAATATCTGCAGATTGAATCATAGCAACATCATTTGAACCATCACCGATGGCTAAAGTCATAACATCCAAACTTTCTTTAACCATCTTAACAACAGCAGCTTTTTGAGCAGGCGAAACTCTGCAACATAAAACAGCCTTACACTGTTTACAGAGTAGCAAAAACTTGATCATATTATCACCTTGTAATGCCAATTTTAATGCATCACCATCAATGACAACACCATAGTTTCCTTGTGGAGGTTCATGGACTGACTTGGCTTCTTCAACTTCATCCCAAGTACCTTGCATATTGAATTTTTCATCCAAATATTTTGATAACAAAGTTGAAACAATAACTCTTGGATCATCAGAGATTTTTTCAACATCAACCCCTGTTGTTTTCAAAACTAACAGTTCCATATCATTTCCCAACAAGTTACATGAAAACCCAATATTGATGGCAGTTTCGACTTTATCACCTGTCAAGACCCACAATTTGATACCAGCTTGTGCCAAAACGGCAATTGCATCTGGAACACCATCTTGTAATCTATCTTCAATGGCAGTACCACCTAACAACACCATTTCTCTTTCAATGGAGTCTGCAACTTCTTCCATTTTTTCTTCTCTTCTAACCAAGGCAGCACTTGCAACTTCATGTCTCTTATTCCATTCAGTATACTGGGACCATGATAGTTCTCTTTGAGCAATACACAATGTTCTTAAACCTTCAGTGGCGTATTGTTCTAAATGTAACGCAGTTTTTTCCAATAACGTTTCATCATTTTGAGCTTTCAATCTTGAATAAATGATAGAATCAGCACCCTTACAAATCAATAGTGCTTTTGGTTCATCACCTTCAACCTGTGGTGGGATTTTGATAATTGCACTCATTCTCTTTCTTGTAGAGTTGAATTCCAAGACATTAAGTATTTGATATTCTTTTTCAACACCTTGAACTTCAACAATGACACCTTTTTTAGTTCTACCCAAGAATGAATAACCAATATCTCTAGCAGTACCAACTAAGGCAGCTTCATCTGGTGATTGAGCTTTCAACAATATCTTACCAACATCATTTTTATCCTTTTCAGCAAGAACAGAATGACAAAGAGCCAAAGATAACATGAAATGTTCATTTGCACGTTGTTGTTCTTCACCTTTAGCACCTTTCAAATCATCGACAAATTCTTTGGAGACAAAAGTGATTTCTTCAGGTCTTAATTGAGAATTTTGAGACATTGCATACAAGCTTTGAACCATAACTTCTTTATCTTTTGCAATCTCTTTCTTTTCTCTAGCAGATTCTTCATCAACATCAACACCTTGTCTTTTCCTTAAACCTGCTAGTGCCTCAGTATAAGCACGACCATAACTGACACCATTGATTGTACATTTCTTGAACTCCATGACATTTTGAGTTAAAGTACCAGTCTTATCACTGAAAATATATTCAATTTGACCTAAATCATCTGAAATATTCCAAGATTTTGGAGTACATGGATAATCCAATTTTTCATAATACATATTGACATCTGAATAGATGAAATATGCTTGTGCAGTTTTAATAATTTCAATGGAGATATAAAGTGAAATTGGGACTAATGATTGATATAAAATCAAGGCAACAAAGAACCCAACAATACCATTAGCAACAGGTGAACCAGCAATAGTACCAAATTCAAACTGTATTCTTGAATTAATCTTTTCATTATATGAAATACCATTGACTAAACCTGAAACAAAACACAAGATGAATAATAAAAAGAAATTGTACAAGACAGCCCAATTCAATTCTCTTGATATTCTTGATTTTTTAGTTGGAGTTTCACCAGAATTTAACATGATTTTAGTATCACTCCCTGTGAAAATAACAATCCCTAAAGCCCATTTTGTGTTTCTTAACGAACAGCCTCTTAGTAACAAGTTATTTATAGTGACTGGCTCATTTCTGATTTGAGATTCTTCACCATACCATTTCATGTTACCTTGGTAATTGTATAAATTGGCATGAGGACCTTCACTTTCTACCCAAAACTTTGAACGTTGAATATCACGAGAATGTCTAATTTGATGACCAGCTTTTAATGCTTGACGAACTTTTAAATTTGTTTCACCATCTAAATTCTTGGTTTCCACATAACAAGCACCATCTGCATCTGAAGTTGATAATAGAATGATATCAGCTGGAATTTCATCATTATTATGGACTCTAACGATATCACCAACTTTAACGTTTTTCCAAAAGTTTTTTTCAAACTTGGCTTGTTCCTGTGAAGCTGTTGGAAGTATTATGTTTTTATCTATCACTGATTCATCTTGTGAAATTTCATAATTATCATTGAATGGGTTTTCAAAACTTTGTCTTTGTAAATCATCCATTTGGAAAGATTTTCTATTATCCTCAAAACTGTCAAATGATTTTCTCATATTCATTGATTCTTTAGCTAATTTGGATAATCTTGCCTTTTCTTTCCCTTCTTTTGTTAAATGTTCATCCATGTATTTGAAAAATTTCATTATCATTCTTGAGTTTAATTTTTTGAATCTTCTCCATAATGAAACATTGTCTTCAGAAGTGTTATGATTTGGAATACCACTCAAAATATGTGTTGGTGTGTTATTGACTTCCATATCTAGACCTGTACGTCTTGAATCTTCCACTGCATCTTTAATAGCAGTTATAATGACAATGACAATCAACGGCACCATTGATAAACCAGGATTTGGCACACCAAAAATATTAAAAAATCCCATGACAATCATTATAAGGAAATAAATATTTGCAATGTTTTTAAACTGGAATATTAAATTTTTTGGCAGAAATGACAAAGGTGTATATCTTGTTGTTCTTATTTTATTTCTTGGATATTGTGCTAAAGGCTCATTGTTTTCATTAACCATTTCTTGAGGTAATGGCATATTGTGATACACAGAACGGAATTCATTGGCTCTGTTTTTGGTTTTATCTTCATCACTGTCTGAATCATCATTATTATTAGGATCATCATGATTGGGTTTTTCATGTCTTGATTTCCATCTTAAAGTTTTAGCTCTTCCAACTGTTGGTTTTCCCTTCTTGTTCCTTTGAGTACCCCAACGATGTCTTTTCATCACCGAGTCCTTTCTATTGATATCAGAAGCATCTATTACAGAGTCTTCATTAGTATCTTCAAACCTTGGATGAGTTTGTAGCTTAGGAGTATTTGAATAAGATTCAGTGGATAATGATTTTGTCAACTCATTACTGTCCTCCAGTTTGCTATCATCTTCATTGATGGTTGTATCGTGGTCACTAAAGACGATTCTTGCATTATTGTTTCTTCTCTTTGAAGAACCTGTTCTCAAAATTGAACCAGATGATCTTTTGGGTAAATCTAATGAAGAATTTGATGCATCGTTATTGAGGTTTATATCCTGGAATTGGTTCTGGTCATTGAAAGGACTTGTAGGTGATCTGTTGTCATTAAAAGGGCTTGTTGGTGATGTATTTGGATCGAGGTCCTCATGGCCTTGAGGATGGGCCATTGTTGAAAACGTGAATATTTAGGGGACAGCGATAGCACCAACAATCTCTTCAATAAAATAATACGCTTGCGGATAGAAATAGCCAATTGGCGAGCAAGTTGATGATGAACAGTTCTTGTTTGTCTATTGTGTGAATATGGATTGAACTAGATCAAATATCTCTTTACCACTCTCTGACTAGAACAATGTGTAACCGGGATCAAAATGGGATCCGTGTCACTTCTTTGATCTATTGTTAATGAGACGCTGATAGTGTTCAGGCGTAGCTAGGCGTTGATTGCGACTATAGTTCCAATGTCCAGCTGGAGTACCAAGCGCCCTGTGAATCAAATGTATAGCAGCTTGCTCTGTTGACTTGTCTAAATTAGAACGTTACTAATTGAAGATTCTTCGGATTGAATTTTTTTTCTTCTTTCTCCTGCGAATTTTATTTTCAGAAACGCGGTTGAACCGATAAAAAACGAGTGAAATCCAAAATTGTATGGTGGAATAGGCAGAAAAGAGTGGATTTGTTAGATTGAGTCAGTAAAGTTGGGAAAAATGATGATGGTGATGAGGCAGAGTAAAGTATTGCCAAATTTCCTTATTCTCTGGCCCCTTTTGGCACTCAGTTGATGCTTTCGGGCATCACAAATGGCTCTCGACATGCCGATTACAAGTACTTTAAATAGCCAATTCGCGAATTCCTCGCTGATTCAACCTCAGTCTACAAAGTTACACCTATCAACGCTTTATATAGGGACATCATCATTACTCTAGTATACACAGCTCATATGTTTCCGCTCTCTATTCCTTCGCATAGTTCTTGGTCCACTCTTTAGCAGTTTGAATGGCCCTGTTTTCGTTTTCTAGCCATTCTTCAGCAACATCATTGGCTAAAGGATCATTTGGATTTGGTGCAGCCAATAATGCTTGGACTGATAACAAGATAGTTCTGATTTGTAAAGCTGGAGACCAGTTATCTAGTTATGTTAGTACATTGTATCTTAATCAAGCAAATAAACATGTGAATACTCACTTTTCAACACATCAAGACATATTCTTCCTAATTTATCAATATTTGGATGATAGATCTTTGTCAAGAATCTCACTTTTGGTGCAATCACTGGATTTCATGTTAGTATGTTGTGGGTTTCCATTAACCGCTCTGATTTAATACTCACTTGGATAATCATCTGGTAAGAACAATTCTAATTTGAAAACACCACCTTCATAAGGAGATTGATCTGGACCTTGAATGGTCACATCAAAATATCTCAAATTCTCTTCATGGGGAACAGCAGTTATACCTGGTACTGGATCACTGACTAATCTTTCAGTTTCCTGTTGAAAATATTGTTAGATTTGGGTTGCCACTTCTTATCACAAGATGTGATACAACTCACTTTGATGATTCTTTTTGGTAGAGCAGCCATGGTAAATTGAAAGATAGATCTAATTTAAACGCTCACGAGATGTTGGATAAGCACTAAGTCAACTTCAAATTCCAAAAGAAGGAAACACAAGCAGATGTATATCTTTTTTAGTGCTTATTTCGTTCACAGTTCTCCAGTTTTTTTTTTTTTTGTGAAGTGAAGTTTGGGCTTTTTTCGTCAAATTTAGTATAGCAGTCATGTGACTGGATCTCAACATACTCAAAGTAGGTATCAACAATTATCTCAGGAGACTATAAAAGTCGAAAACTGAATTTTTCATAATAAAAGCTCACAGTCTCAAAAGACAGTTTTTTAAACCCTCTTTTTGCTCTGACTTTCCTCCTTCAAATTGTAGTACTATAAGTTTACTGACACATAGACTCATGACAGGCTCGAGATCTTGTTTTTTTCTGAGATGTCATTTCTGAACACAACATCAAAACTGAACCTGAAATAATCACTAGTGAATAACATCAACAATGTCATTCATTAAGAAATTCACGTACTTAGTGTCTACAATAGCACTATTACTAAATATTTACATCTACACATACCCATCATTGACACCAGAGAAATGTAATTGGTCATTTCAAAAATCCATACCAAACTTGTCTCAAAATGATCTATTAACCAATTTACAATCAACTCCATATTTAGGAGACCTGCTTAATCAATATATCCTCAAGCCAAAATTCAAATCACCAACTATCAAAGATATCAAGATGCTCGCGTTTGGGGATCCTCAAATTAAAGGTAATTGGCCATCAACTCCATATATCAAAAGACTAGACACATTTGGTAATGATTATTATCTTGGTCATATTTATAACGTTATGAAGAAAAGATTACAACCAACACATGTTGCAGTCTTGGGTGATTTGTTTAGCTCCCAATGGATTGGTGATTCGGAATTTTTCAACAGAACGAGACGTTATGTTACAAGATTATTTGATCAACCTGATAAAGAACGTGAATATGTTTTAGATTTCATTAAAGAGAATGAAAGAGTTGACTGGATGGAATTTTTAAATGAGAAGAAAGCTATAGATATCCATGATCTAGAATTTGGTTATAGTGACGTTTATGATTGGAATACTGAAGATTATTCTCAATTATTTGAAAATGAACCTTTATTCTTGAATGTTTCAGGAAATCATGATATTGGCTACTCAGGTGATGCTACTTGGCAACATATGGCTAGATATTTCAAATTGTTTGGTAAGGATAACTTTTGGATCGAATATAATCGTGGTACTCCATATGCTTATAGAATTGTTGTCTTAAATTCATTGTTATTAGAAGGCCCTGCTTTACAACCTGAATTTTTGGAGTACACATGGGAATTCCTTTACAAGTTGTTTGAAAGAAAATTTAAAGGTTCAACCATCTTATTGACTCATGTGCCATTCTATAAAGAAGAAGGTCTTTGTGTTGATGGTCCATTTATCGATTACTATGGTCCTGATGCAAGAGAAGATTACAAGGTTAATCTACTACGATCACAAAATCATTTGAGTTATGATACTACTCAACGTGTTTTAAGCTTGATCTTTAATGATGAACCAGGTATCATTTTAACAGGTCATGATCATGAAGGCTGTGAAACGTTCTATAATAAAAACATAACCAATGCTAAATGGAGTGCTTCTAAAAGTAAAAATTCAGATGTTGCCATTAAAGAAGTTACAGTTCGTGCAATGATGGGTGAATATGGTGGAAATTCAGGTATAATGACTGGTCATTTCAATACAAAGAGACAAGAGTGGGAATTCGATTTTTCATTATGTCCTTTCATTATCCAACACGTCTGGTGGGCCACTAAAGTTGTTTCAATCATATCAGCATTATTATTTTCCACAGTATTTATTTTTGATTTATAGAATGCCCTATAGTTTATAGTTTATAGCATGTTCGCGAATTTTTAGAGATTTACCCGCAAATAGATTCCTATAAATTTCAAAAATTTTCACTAGTTTCTTCTTTTGATCTATTTTTCCCTTTCTTTAGAAAGTTGCAACCACGTTATTTGGCTTATAATAAGTTTATTACCCTTCAATCGTCCTCTATTCGTTCCTCTTCTCGTAAGTTGGAGTCTTATTTCGCTTATTAAGTTAAGGAGATTTGATTAGGATTTTGGATTGGCTGGATGGGTTTAATGTGAATTATAGGTTGATCACACCGTGGTGAGAAAAACATTGGTTACAAAGAACATTCTGCGTCGTGTTACACGGCAGTGTGTCCCGTTAAATCAAGATATCCTTAGATGTATTCAATATACACATTGTTGAATATGATTGAATTAAAGACGTAGTTTCTATTTATATTTCGCGGATTTTGTACTGAAACATTTATTGAGATACTTTCCAATCTTGTTAAATACGTTATATAAGTAATTGAAAGCTCTTGATCTCATTTTATTCAAAGTTACCATAATTTCAGTATTCATGCTCTAGAGTCTTCACTACACTATAATTTCACAGAGACGATGACATAATCTTTATGTGTGCCCCTGCTCAAAAGCAAAAGACAGGAATAGAAAAAAACCAAAATACAAAACATTGATCATTTGGATGAGCTTAGCCCTACCACATTACGCTTTAATACTCAGACAAGAGTAGTCATTCTTTAGCTGATAACAAAAACATCATCACCAAATACCAAATCTCATCCACAGCCTACTACTAATACATCATAATAACTAATTCCCTAGAACCACTGATCAATTGCCTGGCTGAAACCCTTTTATTGTGTTTGTATCATAGGTCAAGAGACTCACTCAAATAGTTCATTATACTATACCCCCAAATAAAATCACAAATCTGCTGCTCATAAGCTACATGATAATACTACAAGGTCAATAAGCTATCCATCAACAATTTCCCAACTTATTGCCTTCTCAGTTTTCCCACCTTTCTCTTTTGCATAGTATGAATTTCATAAGGAAAAAACCAAGTGCTCCTCTGGATGATTTGACTGATCTATACAACGAAACAGCGAACAAAACCATTTACAACTTAGGATTAGAGCAAAAGAATGAATTGAAAAAAGCTGTACAAGGTTGGAAGGCACTCCATACTCACGTTTTGTTCAAATTGGACCTGATTGATAAGGCTTACTCCGGATCAAACTATTCTGCTGATGAAATTTATCTAAGAGAAGGAATTGAAGACTTAGATAGAAAAGGTTTGAGACACCTCGATAGAGTTAATCGAGCATATGACGATTTGGTTAATAAATATGAAATGAGACAGAATCTGTCAAAGTATCCATCAAACAATTCGACTTATTCAGTTCCAACTCTTCGAAGTCATAGCCCTCAACAGAATCAGCAACAACAGCAACCAGCTCAATCTTCATCCAGAATGTTGAAAACTTTGAGGCCTGAAAGACCCCATAAGTTCAATTCAAATCATAATTACGCCAACAAACCTTCAGAATTATCCAAAATCGCAGCCACAACCATGTATTACCAACCTTCCAAACAAAACTGGTCAACTTCCAAAAGCTTGAACTCATCATCCACTTCAGCTTTCAACAAAAGTCATAATCCTGATGATATATTTGATCAAAGTTTTGAAGATGTTGATTTTGATTTGAAAACTTTGAAAAGAGATGATGCCTTTTCCCAATTAGAAGCTACTGGCACACAATCGCAACTGGCAAGATCCAAACCTAATGATGAAGTTGCTTCTCAATTTGAAAAATTAAGAATTGATTCGCCTTCCAAAAGAGTAACATCTGGCTCAAGTAAGCCTGGCTTCCCATCAGTGGTGCATTCAACCCCTAATTTAATTGATATTGATGGAAAGGCGTCACCTTTTAATGACCCAATAAGTGATTCCACTTCAACAACTGCTTCGTCACCAACTCCACCAAAACCACCACCATCTAGACCACCAATTCCGAAAACAAAACCATTACCTATAAACAGACCAAAACCTTCACCAGTACCCACACAGAAACCAACAGTATCAAGACAAGCTGTACCGAAACCCCAAACTACAACGAGACCAACCATAAGAACTCCTGTAACACAACCAAAGAAAGCTGTGCCTTTGAAAAAAACTATACCCACAGCCAAGCCCACAACAGCTGCAACTAGACAACCGGCTACCAAACCAACTACAACATCAACAACACCCAGAAGAACTATACCGACCACTACAGCAAAGCCTTCAGCTACTGCACGAACAACTAGACCTGGCGTTAAAGCGGCAACTAATCCAACTACAACTCAGGCTGCTAAAAGGGCTGTTAAGCCAACATCAACTTCCACTACAACAAGACCAGCAGTAAAAACAACAAAATCATCAACCACGAAACCTCAGACAACAAAATCTTCAACTCCAAGATCAAGATCTCAATCTCCAATCAGAGGTGAAACAAAAGATACTGAAACAATAAGTTCAAATGAAGAAGAATCTGATGGATTTGCAGATGAGTCCCAATTAAGCGAAAAGGAAATTAGAGAAAAAATGGAAGAGCAAATCATTTCAGAGATTAGAGGTATAGACCATGGAGCTGCTAAACAGATTTTTAATGAAATTGTTGTTCACGGTGATGAGGTCCATTGGGATGATATTGCTGGTTTAGAAACTGCTAAAAACTCTTTGAAAGAAACAGTTGTGTATCCATTTTTGAGACCAGATTTATTCTCGGGATTGAGAGAACCAGCTAGAGGTATGTTGTTATTTGGACCTCCTGGTACTGGTAAAACAATGTTGGCTCGTGCTGTTGCTACTGAATCTAAGTCCACATTTTTCAGTATCAGTGCATCTTCTTTGACTTCAAAATTTTTGGGTGAAAGTGAAAAATTAGTTCGTGCTTTATTTATGTTGGCTAAGAAATTATCACCTTCAATTATATTTGTTGATGAAATTGATTCTTTGTTATCATCTCGTAACGAGAGTGGTGAACATGAATCATCAAGAAGAATCAAGAATGAATTTTTAATCCAATGGAGTGATCTAACACATGCAGCTGCCGGAAAAGATACTGGTGAAGATCTACAGCGTGTCTTGGTTTTAGCTGCTACTAACTTACCTTGGGCAATTGATGAAGCTGCTAGAAGAAGATTTGTTCGTCGTCAATATATTCCACTACCTGAACCTGAAACAAGACAAGCCCAAATAATCAAGCTATTAGCACATCAAAAACATACGTTAGATGAGAAAGATCAATTGAAATTGATTGAAATGACTGATGGGTTTTCAGGGAGTGACATAACTGCATTGGCAAAAGATGCAGCCATGGGCCCATTAAGATCACTTGGTGATAAATTATTATCAACAGCAAGGGATGAAATTAGACCTATAAATTTAAGTGATTTCGAAAGTTCATTGAAATATATTAGACCAAGTGTTAGTAAAGAAAATTTAAGCGAGTTTGAAGATTGGGCTTCAAAGTATGGATCATCTGGTGTTTAATAAATTACTACCTAGAGTTGCAATATTGTAAGTTTCTATTATCATCTTGAACACGCGCGCTTTATAGTACACAAAATTATTAACTAGATGCTCATCTTCTCTTATGTTGCTTCTTGGCAGTAGCTTCGGCCATCAATTCTTCAAATACTCTAGCTTCTTCAGCTTCATCTTCAGATCTTTCAGCAGTTATAAACTCATTACCAATAACCAATAGAGCATTAGCCTTTGCAGCTCTTTCTTTTGATGAAATTGATTTATCATTCAATATTTTATCACAAACTTCTCTTAAAACACCTTGTATTTCAAATTTCGAGCTAACCCATGCCGTAGCTAAAAATTTACCAGTCATTGTACGTTCATACTCAGCTTTTCTGTATTCATCCCATTCTTCACCCTTTTCTTGGGCTTTAATCATTTCCTCCATTGCAACTTGAGCATCAAGGGCAGTTGATAAAATATTCCAAGCAGATTTAGCAGTTGACCCTTTTTGTTTAACAGATGTAAAGATTTTGGAAATACCAAAAGTTTTTTGAGATTTCAAAAATGCTGAAGCCTTTTGGTTATAAACTTTCCCAATTGTATGTAATAATTGAATACCAAATGACTCAATTTTCAAATCTTCAATTTCCTTGTGTAGTTGGGCTTTAAATTTTGTTAATTCATCAGAATCTGTGCTTGCTGAGATCAGTTTTTTCAATTTTGAATCTAATTTAACAGTTAGTTCTTCCACTCTTTTAGCCTTTTGTTCTTTTCTTTCTCTTTCCAATCGAAGTAATTCTTCACGTTGTTCTTTACTGATCTTTGTGGAAGGTCTTTTCCCTTGTTGTGTAGTTTGTGATCCATTTGGTTGATGTAACAGATCAGAAGAACTTTCGGTTGGCTTTTCTGAAGTTGCAGTTGTGGTTTCACCGCCAGTTGTTGTACTCTCACCGCTGGCTTCAGCTGTAGCGGCTTTTGCAGCTTCTTCGTCACCACCAAGAACATCAGCAGTTTGAGTCAATTCTTTCAACATTGATAATTCACCTATCCAATCATGGAAAGCTTCACCACCAAAAATATTTGTGAAAAACTCGCCAGCATCTTCAAATCCAGCATCAGGGACGGCCTCATCTTTTCCAAACTTGTCATATTTGTCTCTCAATTGAGGGTCTTGTAACACTTGGTAAGCTTCACCAACTTCTTGAAATTTTTTAGCAGCACCTGGATCATCTGGATGTTTATCGGGATGAGTTTGCATTGCCTTCTTTCTATATGCCTTTTTGATGTCAGTCTGAGACGCATCTGGGGAGATACCCAAGATATCATAGTATGAAGTATCCTTAACCATCTTGTATCAATATATGATTCTTTACCAATCAATAATATCCAACGCTGTGTTTCTATAGGATTGAGGGCTAAACAATGGACAAGTTCAACGCCCTTGTTTTTGCTCTGCCTTCACTTCCTGTTGAACCAAAACAATCGCTAAGCCAAAAAAAAAAAAAAAAAAAATACGATGATCCGAGGATACCGGTCAAAAATTCACGTGATCAAAAGTTTCATAGTAATATTAATACTGTCACATTTTATAGTAGTATACACTTGTTAATTATAAATTGACATATTGTTTCAATGTGTGGGAGTGGTCTTTGACACTGGATGCATACTCTTTGACTTCTTCAAGAGAATGCTGGTCGTAATGGGCCACAAAATCAACAACTCTTTTGAAGTCACCTTGAAAGTTTTCAAAACCTCTAAAGTAGACCCAGGAACCAATAGATACAATTGTCAATATAATCACCAATCTGACCAGTGTGATGAATAAACCATAAACTATGGATACAATGTTTCTAATAAAGTAAATGAGACCGATCACACCAACAATAGCAGCAAGAGCAATAGTGACATCTGGATAAAAAATGTAGAGTTTTTGGGCCAAATCGATACCCATGTGAGTGAGGGTGACAAGATAGGTGACAGCGATGGTGATCACATAGTCCACATGGAAATTTCCGGTAACAACAGCCATGATATGAAGCTTTTTTAATTCAATTGAGTTGAAGATTTCGAGTTTGTTGAAGAAAGTGAAATCGCTTCTTTGCTGTTGTTTTGAATAATTTCAGATAAAATCCGGTAAGACCACGTTAAAACCAATTTTCGCGAATCATATCGTCAACACTTTTTTTTTGCCTTTCGAGGCTAGATTGTATAAATTACTCAGATTCATCAAAGCTGAAAACAATAGCACAACCAGATTGAAAAGAAATCGGAAGAGAGATTTTCGCAGCTACGCTTTCCTAATAATCAAAGCACTGTTTTAAAATGAGTTCAATCACACCTCCAGCTAAGGAACAAGTCCTTCAATTATACCGTCAATTCATCAGAGCTTCAAGCAGATTCAATAATTATAACTTCAGACATTATTTTATCAGAAGATCGAGAGATGCTTTCAAAGAATCAAAAGATGTTAAAGATCCAGAGCAAGTGCATTCACTTTTAAGTAAAGCTCGTGAGGAATTACAAGTATTACAAAGACAATCCAAGATCAGTCAGATGTACTCTTTTGATAAGTTGGTTGTTGAACCATTAGATCGTCATCACCGTAACCTAAATGAAACAAAAGAAGGTGGCAAATGAGTGGATGGCTTACATCGTGTCAGATGGGAGTGCTATATGAGAGGGAGTCGCAGTACGAGCAAAGGGTGGCTTATTCTATTATGCGTTTTTTGATAAAACACATGAAATGGCATTGCTCATATCCCAAATTTTAAAACTTTTACATAGTCTTTGGAGCAAATATTAATAGGTGTTATGATTTTTGATTTTTCTTTAATGTTTTGAACTTCGCGTAGTTGAATGGGTTTCTCAACTATCAATGCTCCTCATTGACGGAGGCAATTCTCGGACTTGCTCTAATAAAGCATTAATAATACTGAAGTCAAGACCTTCTTGAAATTCAAAGAAATGGTTGATTTTATCACTCTTCAAGGCAACTGTAATAGGTGGTAGCCATTTATTGTTCTCATATACCCCGATACTTTCATTACACTTGATGTCCATGGAAATCTTTAATTTAACACCCGTTTTACTAAGGTGGACGTGGTGAACTTGTAAATTCGAACAACAAACCATCTATATCTATATCTAACAAACTAAGCAAAATGATGAAGGTGAGTCAAGCTCAGTTTCATTTTCTCAAGATCTAAATGCTCCTTGATCATGATCTCGTTTTCTAATGGATTGTGAAATTATAGGTAGTTATTGTAGTAGTATATATGGGGCTTGTAAGTCACTCTTTAAGCTCAAAGAGAGCTAATGTCATATGATGGGAAATTATTATAGCACATATCACCACTTCAAGTCAACTTCTTCACCTTGAACCCATCAAATATCAGTTTATCCTTCATACTTGGAAATCTTGGTAGTCTTTAAACACCCGTAAAGTATTGACAGATTTTCATGGGTGACATGAGATGAGCTCCATGAAAAAAAATTGTACGATTTCCTAAAATCTTGAATTAGTGACAAAAATTTTTCAACGACTTGAACGAATTTCTATATTCTTTTGGTCTATTATTTAATCTTCAAAGGTCAAGAATGTGTGTTCCAAAGAGATCCACCGAGGAAGCACCAGCTCAAGATTCAAAGAAACAAAGTACCCAATTCCAAGATCGTACTGATGTTAAACAATACTTTGGTCCAGGAATATTTGATGAAAAGTTCAGAAAAGATCTAACTCAAACAATCAGTGACTCTGAACCATATAGATGGGGTACAATCAAGAACTTGATGGATGATACATTGCTACGAAATGTTAGAAAAGAGATTGAAAATGAAATTCACTTCACAAAAAAGGAAACTGATATTTATAAAGTTTTCCAAAGTGGTGATTTAGCTAATCTTTCAGGATTAGATTGGGATGATCTTTCAAGATTACCTTCATTATTCAAATTGAGAGAAGCCTTATATTCTCAAGAATTTAGAGATTTCATTTCAGAAGTTACTCAAAGTGGGAAGCTTAGTGGTACCAAGACTGATATGAGTATCAATACTTATACTAAAGGTTGTCATTTATTAACCCATGATGATGTCATTGGCTCAAGAAGGGTCAGTTTTATTTTGTATTTACCTGAACCTGATAAAATTTGGAAAGAACATTACGGTGGTGCATTACGTTTGTTTCCTTCTATTGTACCAAATGTCCCAAAAATTGACCCAAGTGCCAAGTTAGTCCCACAATTCAATCAAATTGCATTTTTCCATGTTCAACCAGGGCTAAGTTTCCATGATGTTGAAGAAGTTAGGGTAGATAAGCAAAGATTGTCTATTCAGGGTTGGTACCATATCCCACAACCTGGTGAAGATGGATTCATTGAAGGTGAACAAGAAAAAACTGAGGCAAGAAGTACTCTACAACAATTGGAGAGTAAAGAGTTGGAGGTTTTTGACTTCCCAAAAGAAGTTAGAATTCCATTTTCAAGTCATGAAGTTAAATATTATGAGAATTTTGAAGGTTTAGATAAAATTGATTTAGAATATCTTTCAAAATTTTTGAATCCAGCGTTATTGAGACTTGAAGAAATCAAAAGATTACAAAAAGTTTTCATTGATGAATCTCTTATAGAAATCAAAGATTTGTTAAATGAGGAATTGGCCGATGAGTTGAAGAAGAAAATAAGGAACACCGAATTAGATGAAATTATGCCAAAGCACCAAGATGAAGTTGAATTCCCTTGGAAGATTTCATTACCGCCACATAAATGGCGTTATTTATACATGGATGGTAAACAAGAAGAACCATTAACAAAAGAAGGCGTTACTAATTCCAACTTAGGTCCTCAAGAAGGGCCTAATTTCAAATTATTGGCAAAGACTACTAAACATGAAAGCAGCTTGAAGTTAATTGAACTAGCAAGCTTTTTAAAATCAACAAGTTTCAAAAAGTGGCTAAGTTTGATTACCGATTTGGTTCCAATATCTGATCAAATTCTAATTAGAAGATTTAGACCAGGTCATGATTTCAAATTGGCAACTTCAATCAACAATGAAGATTCGGAATTAGATGCATTATTAGAAGCCACTCTATCACTTACACCTTCTAAAGGTTGGGAAAGTGGTGAACTGGGTGGTTATGAATTAGGTATGGTAACTGAAGATCCAGAAGATGGTGATGAAGATGATCCAGCTATTTACAAAAGTTCAAAGAGTGAAGATGATTCTGTCGTGGTTAATAATCAAGCAAGCTGGAACCATTTCTCTTTGATGCTTAGAGATCCATCTGTCTTGAAGTTTATCAAATATGTTAGTTATAATGCAAAAGGTAGTAGATGGGATATATCATGTCAATGGAATGTCAAGACTAAAGGTGAAGACGAAGAGGATGATAAATAATGAAATCATATATAGAAAATAATAAACACCTCAAAACATACACAGCAACTTATACTCTAAAGGAAAGGATCCAGTAGCCAACTTCAAGTTGGGTAACAAAAACTATAAAAACAAAGTAAAAAATGAATGTCACGGGGAAGACTCATAAGTATACAGCTTATATTTCATTATCTTCAATGTCGGATAAGACTTTGGTACCAGCATCATCTCTCAAAGATTGCAAGTTTGGCAAAACTTGTGATAATAATTCAGAAGCAGCTTTATGGTAAGCCAATTGAGCAGTGATCAATTCAACCAATTCATTCAAGATTGAAGTATTTTCTAAAACATTTTTCATAACAGAAACAGCTTCTTCAGTGGCAGCAGCGAATTCATCTTCTAAAGTTTCTAAAGTAACTCTTAAACTTGCTTCTTTTTCTGGTCTAGCATTTTTCAATGAAGCTCTAGCAGCATCATAACTCAATCTTTTGTTTTCAACCAATTTTCTGGCTTTATCTGAACGTTGCAAGTTTGTTCTTAATTGTTTTCTGAATTGGTCATTAACGTGTGTTCTAATCAAAGCATCTTGTTGTAATCTAGCTTCACCAATCTTTGTTTCAGTTTGACCAATTTGAGTTAAGCCTTGTGCGACTGAATCAAAAGAATCATCATTTGAGCTTTGTTGAATTTTCAAAGCTGACAAGTTTGTAGAGGTACTGATAGCATGGTTGAGAGTTTTTGGTTGAGTTTTTGGGTTGCTTGCAATCAAAATAGCTTGAGCTTCATCTCTTGATCTAGCATTAGCTAATTTCTCAACTTTAGTGGAAACAGTTTTAGTGATATCAATAACGGAATCTCTCAAGTTTGAAGGATAGTCATAAGCTTCATTCTCATAAGTTGAAGTAACAGATAATAAGTTTTGATAAACAGTCTTCAAGGTATCGACTTTCTTTTCCAATTCAACGTATTCTTGTGGCAATTGACTGATATCATCGATTTGACCGAATCTTTCTTGTAATTGTCTAGCAGTTCTGGTTGCAATTGGTTGGAATTCTGAAGACAACTTCTGTGCCTCTTTTAACCCTTCTTCAAGACCAGTTTGCAAGTTTTTGGAGAAATTTTGAAAGAATGACATTGTTTCGATGACTTTCAATGAATATATATATAGTGAATATTGGTTAAAATTCAATTGAGATAATAGACGGTCTAATTGCGCTTAATTATCAATGGGAATTTCCCTTGTCCAAGTTATCATTCCTGTGTAAACATTTTTTTGATTTCGTGTTCTTGGTCGCGAAAATCCAACCCGCGAATTTAATCTGTGAATACAAACCCGATACATCATGGCAGATGTAATCTTGAACAATTTGATGAGCCTCGTGGGACATAATTTCTTATATTTTCAGATAGGAGATAGATCAACTGGACCCTGAAATTATTTTGATAACCAATTGTTATTTTGAATATTGAAAAGTTCATCATAAACATTTATTTTGATAACTGATCAAGGATTCAGAGGTTATGGCAGTATGGGATCAGCTGGAGGTGGACCAAGCTCATAAAGCCTACGCTATCGTGGGTGTGTTTTCCACTATATTTTGCTTACTATCACTGGTTTTGAAAGAGAGGTTGTTTGTTGGCGAAGCATTTTTGTCATGTGTCACTGGTATAATTGTTGGACCTCACGCTTTGAACTTGATAAATCCTTTGGAATGGACAAATTCTGATTATTTGACTCAGGAGATTTCAAGAATCGTGTTGATTATACAAATTTTTGCAGTTTCGGTAGAATTACCAAAAAAATATATGAAGGTTAATGTTCGCTCAGTGGTAGTGCTGTTATTATTCACTATGATTCTTGGTTGGTTGGTCACTGGACTATTCGCATGGGTTTTATTTCCCAAGTTTAGTTTCATTGATGGGTTGGCGATTACTGCTGCTATTACTGCAACAGATCCTGTTTTAGCTGCTGCTATTGTGGGTAAAGGTAAATTTGGCGAAAGGATCCCAGCCTCTTTGAGACATTTGTTAAGTGCTGAATCTGGAGCTAATGATGGGCTGGCGTTTCCATTTGTTTTATTAGCCGTTGATATCTTGACAAATAGAGGAAAGCCTGGAGTAATTGTAAGAGATTGGTTTTGTATTGCTATACTTTATGAGTGTGTTTTTGGAGTCATATTGGGTATAATTATTGGATATTCAGGAAGAAAAGCCATTGAATTTTGTGAAAATAAAAAGTTCATTGACAGGGAATCACTCTTAATCTTTTATATTCTATTATCATTAATGTGTACTGGTTTTGGCTCAATTTTGGGCGTTGATGACTTATTAGTTTCATTTGCAGCTGGTGCAGCATTTGCTTGGGATGGTTGGTTTTTTAAAAAGAGCCACGGACAACATATATCTAATTCTATTGACCTTCTCTTAAACGTTGGATATTTTTTATACTTTGGAACTATAATTCCATGGCAAGATTTTAATAACAAAGAATTAGGATTGCACTGGTGGAGACTTGTTACTTTAGGTTTGGTTATAATATTCTTAAGAAGAATTCCAGCTGCTTTACTCGCTAAACCATTTGTTCCTGCTATCAAAACTTGGAAAGAGGCTCTATTTGTTGGTCATTTTGGTCCAGTTGGTGTTGGTGGAATTTTTTGTTCCATAATAACCAAAGATGCAATTGAAAAGCATTTAACTCAGGGGGAAGTTCCAATGAGGGAGATCAATTCTAGTGCTCCATATTATATGGTTTTGAGGTGTATCTGGCCTATCGTTTGCTTCATAGTTGTTACCTCTATAGTTATCCATGGATTCTCAGTCACGGCTATGGTATTCTATAGTAAATTCCAGAATTATGATTTTAAAGAATCAAAATCGTCATCTCCTACGATGGTATCATCAGTTGAAATTACCGATGAAGATGGAAACAAAGCTCTCAATGAACCCACATCGAACAGTAACTTACATTTGAGAAGAGTATGTTAGGTACGAATGGGGCTCAGTTTTTGATGTATAAAAGCACCACAACAACTTTAATTCTTCAAAATCCGCAATTAAATATCTGTAGAACATCCAGAAGAAACTATAATCAATGAATTGTATCGTTGGAGTCTTGAAGACGACCCTGACACTGATGGGAGCTGGTTTTGAATGGGTAAAATTTGGGATGTCAGGCATTGAAAAATGAGAAAAACACAGTAGTTTTGAAACCAAACCTAAATCTCACACAAATAAAGAGAAAGAATCAGAAGATTGTCAGACTGACTCACACCGCTTCAACAACCGATAACCATTTAGAGGATAAGACTGTGATCAAAATCAATCCTAATTCATCATTCTATAAAGAGTTGGAAATTTGTTTGTCAAGTCTTCGCGAACGCCGTGTATATCCGAGAACAAAAAGGTTCAAAACTTGAAAACTCGACGTTCTATAATCGCGTTGTACGTCGCTATAAGCAAGACATCAACAATATGGCAACAAGTTCAATGTAAAGTGAACGTTTTACATTTTGTGTCGCTGATGCTGTTGGAATTGTTGGTCACGGTTATGAGGGTGCATACTTTTAGAGGAAAGTCATCAGAAGATTTCATTGTTTAAACTTGAGGCTTGAGAAACCATAATATTGTTTCCACTTCCAACTTTCAAAGAGAAGTAAAGTGTCAAGAAGAAACTTCACAATCTAGGGAGCTCAAACTTCAAAAGAAATGATCAAGCAAGGGTTCTGAAATCTGGAATCTCCGTTGAATGTACGAGGGTGCAGTGTCAATGAGGTTTCTACGGTTTAATTTATCACAAATTTCCCTTTTTGGTTCCCAATGGTGAAAGTAAAGAAAATCATCAATCAAACCTCAAAAACTTCACACATTATCATTGGGATGGCTATGGAATAACAGGAGTTATACGACAGGGAAACTGATCAGATTAAGCTTATATTCGATTGAGGGTTTTCAGATGGTAAAGCGTGGAGTTTTTCAATATGAAAATAGAGGAATATTAAGCTTCATATTTTCATAAGGATCATAGGTGATCACTGATCGTTTTCAGCTCAGGTAACAGGCTTCTGCCCCCAAAGAATTTGGTGCATGAAATGCAAGGCAGAGAAGCACAGGAATACTCAAAAGTGTAATTTGATTTTTTTTTGGTGCTTTTGACGAGCTCTTGAGAATAGGCGAATCCGTTATTGAGATTGTGATAGACCCCAAAAGATTGTGATGGTTCAAAAAACACTCTTGAAGTTTGAACCACTTTGATGCTTCAATTTTAGCTGTCAGTTATGCCTCAGTAAGCTCTTAGAATGCTCTATATGCTGGTTTATGTGATCTTGTTAGTGGTACAACCTTTATTTTGAACCGAACGAATTGAAAGTTTGCAGTCGTGTTAAAATTCAACTCAATTATTTTTTGGGAAATACGAATATGCATCAACGCTCAAAGTTAATCTTCCATCTACAAAAGTTGAATTATTATGCAGTGAACCACACGTTAAAATGAAAGATCCGTAAATCTAAGGACGCTGGATCTTTTTTGAGGTTGACCAGGTTGAAAACCTGACGATGTTAAAACAATAGGATTCAAAAGAAAGGTCGCCACTTGGTGAATGTGCTTATTATTTATATAGTGCTCATCTTCTGGTTTCATATTGGACTAATTGAGTACTAGTTCAAGCTCTCAAACGTTGAAATCCAAGACAAGCCGTGATGATACACCTTCAATTATTGGTCTGTTTGTTATATCTCCTTCATATCACTTTAGCAAAGTCGTTGGATAATGTGTTTACTGCTATAAAATTCCCAAAGACCACAAATCTCCCAACTTCGGCATGGTCATTAGAAGCTGATTATACTTTTCCTGATACTTCAAGAGTGAGTGTCGGTGATACATTTCAACTTGTTATGCCTGATGTTTACAGGGTAAAATTCACCGGTACTTCTCCTACGATAACTGCTGCTTATGGAGGAACAAACATTTTCACCTGTTCTGCTATAAATGGTGCTTATGTTTTGGACTATTCACAATTGAACTGTGAGGTTACTGCTGATATCTCCACTATAAGTCCTGCTTTATCAGGAAACATTCAATTTTCAATTTATTTTGGTAATGGTGGTAGTGCTCGCTCTGTTGACCTTGAAGAAGCCTCTCATTTTCAACCAGGTACAAATACAATTGTTTTTAACGGAATTTTGGCTGACACAGTCACATTTGGAAGTACTGCTGATACTGGTGATGTCTATAAATTTGCCCATACTACTGGATATGATACTGTTCAAGAATATCTTCTTTTTCCAAGCTGTGGTAGTAATGAGCAAGACTTGACTCTTCAAATGATTTTCAGTTCCACCACTTCTGCCGAAGACGCACAAATTGATCCTTCTGAGTTCCAGGTTTACTTAACTAATGACTTGAATGCATGGCTATTTCCAATTTCCTATAAGGAGCTTCCAGAGGGGTCCATTGTTGATTGTTCCCCAAATAATTGCAATATAAAGATCGCAAACGTTCCGGCTGGTTATAGAGTTTTTATCTCATATTTACAACATTTGGGTTCATCAAGCATGCAACTTAAGAATACAATCAAGCAACAGAGAAGCTGCAAAAATCCTACAACAACAGTTTCATCAACTTCAACCAATCTTGAATGGAACATTGGGGTTGCTGCAAGAACTGCTTCATACAATGTTGTCCCAATATATTTGCAAACAACAGGGTATACAGGTTCAGTTTCCTCTTTTTCAAGAACCCGTGATGGCTCAACTGCCACTGCAGAGACTATTATTGTCTATACGCCAATTCCTACTACATCATGGACTACGATTACTAGTTATTGGAGTAATTCCTATACAACAACTTCAACTAGTTTGGATTTTGGAGCATTGACTGGTACTGTTATTATTGATCTTCCTGCATCGACACTAAGCCCACAAAGCTCATCTGCTCTGTCATCATCCTCTTTGAGCTCATCAATCCCTGAATCAATTACCTCAACAATTTTATCTTCATCATCAGGCTCTTCTTCAGTTTTTTCATCAAGTATAAGCTTAGATATTTCATCGTCAAGCCAAAGCTCATCAGGGGTTTCATCATCATCTTTGAGCTCATCAATCCCTGAATCAATTACCTCAACAATTTTATCTTCGTCATCAGGCTCTTCTTCAGTTTTTTCATCAAGTATAAGCTTAGATATTTCATCGTCAAGCCAAAGCTCATCAGGGGTTTCATCATCATCTTTGAGCTCGTCAGTCTCGGAATCAAGCACTTCAGCTACTTTGTCTTCATCATCAAGCTCTTCTTCAGCTTTTCCATCAAGTATAAGCTTAGATGTTTCATCGTCTAGCTTGTCATCATCATCAGACTATAGTGCTCCATCATCGAGGATTAAATCTTCGTTGCCATCAAGCTCTTCATCATCAGGTATCAGCTCTATGGTTTTATCATCAAGCTCCTTATCAAGTGTAAGCTCTTCCAGTGAGGCTTCATCGAGTCAATTTTCATCTGCTCCATTGACAAGTTCATTTTCAAGCATTTCATCTTCGAATGAAAGTCCTTCTGTGCTTTCCTCAAGCTTATCCACATTTTCAAGTGGCAGCTCTAGTGGTTTGTCCAGTGAAGGTTCATCAGATGTGGCCTCAAGTTCAAGCAGATCAGAACCACCTTCAAGTCTGGTCAGCTCAAAGTTCTCCAGTTTTTCGTCCCATGATTCATCCAGCTATTATTCAAGCTCTTCATCAGCACCATTTAGCTCATATTCTTCAAGCTCCTCAATGGTTTTTTCTACATCTGGTAATGTTTACTCTTCTGGTGATAGCTCTTCATTGTTTTCTTCAAGTGGTTCTTTCTCCAGCTCGATCTCAAGCTTTTCAAGTTTATCGTCAACTTCAACATTATCATCTTCTGAAACATACACATTATCAAGTGTGATTTCAACCTCACTAGTATCAACTGAGAGCTCATCATTGTCTTCAGCTCCATCTTTCAGCACAAGCTCTGCTTTTAGCAGCTCAGGCTCCATGTCATCAGCGTCAGCATTGGGTTCAACTTCAGCTTCCGCCTCAAGCTCATTGGTATCTTCAAGCTCATCTATTTTGAGCAGCTCATCGATATCATCGGTGTCATCCACTTCAAGCTCATTCTCATCTGTTCTAGCTGATTCAAGCATCTTATCTTCAGATTCATTGGCTTCATCGGGTTCTTCAACTCTCTCGATATCCCTCAGTTCAGTTGTATCTTCAATAAATTCGATTAGCTCTTCGGAATTTTCAAGCTCAAGTGAATTCAGCTCAATCTCATTGATATCATCCGTTTCTTCTGTTGCTAGCTCTTCATCACTACAAAGTCTATCCAGTATATCCGATATTTCATCATATGCATCTTCTTCAAGCAATATTGATTCGTTTATCACATCATCTAGTCGGTCGGTTACATCTACTCCATCTTCTGGTTCTTCTATCAGTGTGACTTCAACCGTTTTATCAAGTTCAACGGCTACTTCTTCAATCACTTCAGCTGAATCTTCTTTGGATACATCGGTTTTGTTGGTGTCCTCAAGCTCATCCGGGTGGTTTTCATCCTCCACCAGTTTTTTGTCTTCTGTGTCTAGCTCCTTGTTTTCAAGTTATGACCAACCGAGCTCCTCTGAAGCAAGTTCTGGGAAAGCATCTAGCTCATATGGAAGCTCAGTGGAGATTACATCAAGCTCAATGGAGATTACATCAAGCTCAATGGAGATTACATCATCATCATCATCATCATCTGGTACAGAACTAGTGTCTTTGATTTCCAGCTCTACAGACATTTCTTCTATTGAATCATCAAGTGCTTCATCAACTGTTTCATCAGTTCTGTCTTCAACTTCATCATCGAGTGATTTATCAAAGGCATCAGTTTCAGATTCTTCCACAAGTTCCTCGTTTAGCTCTAGACTTTCTTCAAGTTCAATTGTGGGTTCATCCTCTGAGGTCTTATCAACACTCACATCAAGTGTATTTACCTCTATCCGGTCAACTTCAAGTTTAGAGATCTCAACAAGCTTATTATCATCATCTACTGCTGCTAATTCAAGTGGTAGCTCTGAGGCTCCATCACCAACTACAAGTTCTATCAGAATCAGCTCAGACTCGTCATCAGTTGTTACTAGCTCTTTGATATCAACCAGTTCCCACATTGGTACAACTAATATTGGTCCTGAAAGTTCATTGATTTCATTAAGTTCCTCGGCTTCATCTTCGGTCACAACATCAAGTTCAAGCTTAAGCTCAAGCTCTGTATCTTCACTAATGACCTCTTCATCTGCCAACGTTGTTCCTTCTTATTCATCTGTGGAATCTATTGAGTCAAGCTCAGATGCTTTTACGACAGCAAGCATCTCAAGTTTAAGCTCAGGAATGAACCAACCATCAGGTACCTCCCAATCTTCCGTTTTGTTGACTTCAAGCTTATTGCCACCAGTTATTTCATCTACAGTTTCAAGCTCAATAGTTTCAATACCAGTATACTGGAATTCATCTATTGCGCCAACCTTCACCATCATCTCACCAGCACCATCAGCTTCCTCCTTAGATTCATCAATTTCTGTCACGGTAACTTCTGGTTGGATTATATCTTCAGATTCAAGCTTTGTCGGTTCATCTTCAAGCACACAGTTATCATCTTCCTTTAGCTCGAGTGTTTTAGCTTCATCAAGTGGCTTACCTGTTAGTGATTCAACCGTTAGCTCCTCTAGTTCATCAGCAATTTCATCTGCTTCTGTTTCATCAACCCCAGGAAATAGTGACACCAGTTCATTTTTGATCGTGACTTCAACAGCAAGCACAGACGCACAATCTAGCTCCTCTAGTGATGGTTATACTGCATCTATTTCAAGTTCTTCATCAACTGTTTCTGTTGGTCCTGTATCAACTGATTTGGGTATCAGTGATTCAAGCTCTTCTATGATTGATAGTGCGTCTTCCACCCCAGAATCTGCTGTTTCATCCATTATTTCTGCTTCAACAACTCCAATCTTGGAAAGCTCTACCACTGTTGAATCTACTTCATTGGTTTCGGTTTCACTAAGTTCTGTTTCTTCAACTATTGCTACTGAAAGTGGGTTCACCTCCATTGTCTCAACTTCTTCAAGTGACCCAACTAACACTTTTGAAACATTGTCATCCACAAGCTCAGATGATGAACAACAATCATTATCAACAACTGCATCAACTGAATCATCTTCACAACTATCCACTTCCTCGGTGGGTCCTGTTTCTGAGTTGACATCAATAGTATCCAGTTCAAGATCTGAAGTTCCAGAGCAAGATTCCAGTTCAACATCAGTATCTGCAATAGAGTCAAGCTTTTCTACTTCTTCAAGTTCACCATCAGGGCCATCTAACCCAAATGAACCATCATCAAGTCTATCACCAAGCTCAACTAGTCCAATTGTACCACCATCATCATCAGCTAGTCAAGCTTTGAGCTCTTCATGGTGCCCAACCTGTGTTTCCAGTACATCATCTGAATCAAATCATTCAATTGAAACAACAATGATTTCTCCAAGCTCTTCAGAAATAGGTGCTAGCTCAAATGAACCCTTATGTCCAACTTGTACAGGTGGATCAGTTACCACCTCAGAAGATCCTGCTATTACGACTACAGCTGCTAGTGAGTCAGAATCTGCTGATTTTTCATCAAGTTCTTCAAAGGTTGGTAGTAGCTCAAGTGATGGTTTGTGTCCAACTTGTTTGAGTGGAATAACTACAGCAACTGATGATCCTGCCTTTACAACTACTATTGGTACTGAATCAAGCTTTACAGGTGTTACATCCATTGCTGGTAATTCTGGTATTGTTAGTAGCACATCCGGTGATTCTGAGGCTACCATTACTTCAACAGGTATTGTAAGTCCAGTGGAATCAAATTTATTCTCAAGTGCCTCCATTTCAGCTGTCAATTCAGGAAGTTCTGCCTCATATGTACCATCAGCTTTGAGTTCAATGATAGATTCTGCATCCTCAGCTTCAACATCAATTTCAGCAACTGAATCTGATTTGGCTACTGAAACAACTTCAAATATCCAATCTACTGGCACTATTTCAACTATCTCTGCTGGTCCAGACTTCACATCTGTTACACCAACTTCATCAAGTGGATCCTCATTCTCAAATGCTGAAAGTTCTATTAGTGAGAACTCTTCTAATGAGGCACCATCATCAAATCCATCATATCCAGTTGCTTCTGAAGGGCCTTCTGATGATTTGTCAACCCCAAGCCCTACAACCTCAAATGGTTCAAGTAATACTTCCACTAACTCTTCAGATATTATCCCAGCCTCAAGTGTCATGAGCTCTACAGTCTCAACAACTGTCACTCCAACAGCTGCTAATGAAGGGCTAGGTAGTTCTGGTGCTGAATCAAATGCGCCAGCTCAAGATCAAGAAACTTCAAGAGTTAGTTTACAACCTGCTGCTTCAACTGTTGGTGTTGAAACAATTTCAAGAGATACCACAGTCACAAAGACCACACAAACTTCAAATTCACAAGTTACAACAACACCAGCTGATGTTATTTCAAATTCTGCACAATCTACAGCTACTATTTCTTCAATTTCAGCAAATGGTGTCACTTCTTCAACTTCAGTGTACACCACTAATTCATTTTTAACTTCTTCATTATCATCATCTCCAGTTTCTTCTGGTTCCAATGATCCATCCAATACCATTGCAAGTATCTACGAAGGTAGTGCTTCCACAAACCACAATTTTTCATTCTTTGGGGTTGCTTTATTATTATCATCTTTGTTTTTCATTTAGGACAATGATTTGTTTTCCTTTGCTTTTTACTTTCCATTCCGCGTTTTATTATAGACTTTATTACAAGATTTCAATACTAGTCCACCCTTTAATTAATTTGATACCCTTATATATTTTATAAAGACACTTTAGGTACTAATAAAATATTTGATTTTATAACGTGAATTGTAGCTACTAGATGGTCACTAGTTATACGTTCTATACATTCCTGTTCAACGAAAGAAAACGTTTCTCGTATTTGGTTCGAAGCACTGGTCGCCAGGACTCTCATCACCAAACGGTAATGATGGTTGTTCTCAGGGGTTTAATGATCAAAAGAATAATTTCAATTCCATTTGATAGCAACGATATTTACTGCATAAATGGTATAGATAAACCCTAACCATCCATATACCTATCAATCAGACACTTACTAAACCTTTAGTCAGTGATCTGGGTACAAAATATAAAGTGAAATCCCCAAAGTTTTTTATCCAGAATGTCAGCTTTCTCAGATCAAGATTTCCTAGCTACAAACTATACAAGTTATAGACCAGCATATCCACCAAGTTTCTTCAAGAAATTATCCAATTATCATAAAGGTGATCGGAAACTAGCCGTGGATGTTGGTTGTGGACCAGGCGAGGCCACATATCCATTAGTGAAGTATTTTGATCATGTTGTAGGTGTTGATATATCTGAAGTTATGATCAAGGAGGCAAGTAAGTTGAGGAAAGGTGAGATTCTTCAAAAAGTTGAATTCAAAGTTGGTTCTGGTGAGTCAATACCTGCAGAGCCTCATTCAGTTGATTTGCTCACTGCTGCTGAATGTTTCCATTGGTTTGATCATGAGAAATTCTTTCAAGAAGCTTGTAGAGTTCTGAAATTAGGTGGGACATTGGCTTATTGGGGGTATAGTGATCCAGTCTTTATTGATTACCCAGATGCCTCACTTATATTGGAGAGATATGTCTATCTCGATCCCGAGTATTTGGGCCCGTATTGGGAATATCCAGGAACAAACTTGTTGAAGTCCAATTATCGTGATGTGAATATTCCAACTGACAGATTCACTGATATTGAAAGGGTTGAGCACGAACCGGGAACGAGAAATGAAGATGCTTTAGTGTTGAAGAAGCAATATATCGGTACAAATGACCTCAGATGTTTGGTGAAAACGTGGAGTTCGTATCATTTGTGGAAAAAGATGAATCCCAACGAGCCCGATGTCGTTGATTTGATGTTTGATGAGATTTGTAAAGACCTTCATTGGACTGAAGAGACCGTTCTGAATGTCGAGTGGATCAGTGTATACGTCTTTGCAACAAAGTATTACTAGTTGTTCGGTTACTGTCGGAGTCGGCTGACGTAGAGCGAGCTTCGGGGATGTAGACGTTGTGAAATTGAGAGGCTGACACTTTCAAAACATCACCACCAGAAACGAAATCTAAAAATGGTGTCAATTGGTTGAAACAGCCTGGTATCTGACTGAACAGAGCTACGTATAAAAGCAGAGGTAGTTCCTTTATAATTGAGAGCTTCAATTAATAAAGTTAATCATTCATCAAACATGTCAGCATTCTCAGACGCAAATTTCAAGGCCAGTGACTACAATTCATTCAGACCAACTTATTCTTCACGGCTCTATGATTCCCTCCTAGAATACCATACTGGTAAACATCAATTGGCAGTTGATATAGGATGTGGCTCAGGCCAAGCTTCATACCCTTTGACCAAATACTTTGAAAAAGTCATAGGGACTGATTTGTCGCAAACAATGGTTGATTCTGCTAATGGTAGAATTGATGCAGAGTACCAAGGTAAAATAGAATTCAAACAATCACCTGCTGAGTCATTACCATTTCTTGAAGATAGTTCAGTGGATTTAGTAACTGCAGCTCAATGTATTCATTGGTTTGACCATGATAAATTCTTCAAGGAAATTGACCGTATTTTGAAACCAGGTGGTACTATTGCATTTTGGGGGTATGCTGATCCAGTATTTGGAGTGAAAGAAGCTGATTACATTGCTGAACAATTCACGTATGATGATCCTACAAAACTTGGTCCGTACTGGGAACAACCTGGTCGTAATATTGTGAGAGGCTTGTTGAAAGGAGTTGACCCACCAAAGAGTCATTTCCAAGATGAACAAGTGTTTGAACATAGACCTGGTGTCACAGCCCAAGGATCCTCATCTCCACTACAGATTCATAGAGATATACCATTAGATTTTTATCATAAATATGTCACTACTTGGAGTTCATATCATAATTGGAAAAAAGCCAATCCTAAAAGTCCAGATATGGCAGATGCTTTTATTAAAGAATTGGAGACCAAAATGCACTGGAATCCAAAAACTATGGTGCACATAGAATGGCTAACAGTTCTCAAAATGGCTAGAAAGAGATTGAGATAGCCTTTATTTATATATTTATTTGTTTATTGCCAATTTGAAGTATAGCTTAATATCCTTTCTTGCCCTCGTAAGTTTAATTTCACGTGATTATTGCTCATACAAAACTTGATTTCCGGTAATTTTTTTTTTTGCCCTTGATCTTTTAGATTAATTTCCGAAGAAGATTTCAACATGAAAACAGTTTGTAATCATCCTAAAATATCCAGTTGAAGTCAATATATACAAAATCTCCAGCAAAAGATGTCTGTTATTGAAATCACATCTGAAGACCAGTTCACAGAGTTGACGAACAACGCTCCAAAAGATAAACTTATAGCGATCTATTTTCACACACCATGGGCTGCACCATGTATTCAAATAAATTCAGTATATTCACAATTAGCCGAGTCAAACCCAAATACATCATTCATCTCAGTTAATGCTGATGAACATCCGGATATATCTGAACTATTTGAGCTCAGCGCGGTGCCATACTTCGTTTTAATCAGAGATGATACAATTTTGAAAGAACTTTCCGGTGCTGATCCAAAAGAATTTGTTACTGCTTTGAATGAATTACAAAACTCTTCAACATCTGAACAACCACAAGCTCAACCTGCGCAAGCTCCATTAGCAGGTGTTCAACACTCAGCTCAACCAACTCAACCACAAGAAGAAGAGGAAGAGTCTGAAGAAGCATTGAATGCTCGTTTAAAACAATTGACCGAAGCTGCTCCAGTTATGTTATTCATGAAAGGTACACCAGCGTCTCCTCAATGTGGGTTTTCTCGTCAATTAGTTGCTATACTCAGAGAGAATCAAGTCAGATTTGGATTTTTTGATATATTGAAAGATGATAGTGTTAGACAAGGTTTGAAAGCTTTTTCAGATTGGCCAACTTTCCCACAATTGTATGTTAATGGAGAATTCCAAGGTGGATTGGATATCATCAAGGAATCTTTAGAAGATGATCCAAACTTTTTCAAGACTGCTCTTGAAGCATAATTAATGTTTGTTTATTTATCGAGGTTGTGTATTTTTAATCTTACATCGTAAATATTGCCATGAGATGAGTACATTATATTTTGTAAACATTCAAAAATCCGAATCGTCAAAATCATCATCATCAAAATCATTAAGAAATTCAGCGTTGTTCGGTTTTGCTCCATTACTCAAGGTTGAAGTTGTAGCCTTGAGATCCGGTTTCTGTGATAAGTTGACCAGCTCTTTCTCAAAAGTATCATCATCGCCAAACTCGTCACCTGCTTCATCATCAGCATCTGTATCCACAATTGGATCATTTTCAAGCTCTGAATCATCACTAGAGTCGAAAGAGGAGCTATCATCATCTTTGATATTGCTTGTCTTGAAATATCTATCTCTTGTAATCTCTTCATCGGGTACAATATCACTATCTCCAAAGACTTCTTTGAAAGGACCACCTAGTCTTTCAGAAATAAATGGGTTAGAGCTGACCAGCAGCTCTTTTGGTATTGTTTTATTGTTTGTTTTCAAGTAATGTATCCTTGCTCTATTCTTAAACCCCCTTTGCTTATTGATTATAGGTTCATAATACCCGTATAACAAATTTGAATCTTGAAATGTCCTGTATGCCTGTCTTCTTTTGAGTTCTGTTTCAATATACCGTAGAATATCACTCTTTGTGGCGTTGATCCCTCTTTGGACTTTCCATTCCCTTGGAAAAGTTGCTCCACTATGATTACTACCATTGGAGCTGGATTTGACATTGACATTTCTGAAAACTGTTCTTGTACTTCTTGCTGCGAATTCTATTGAGGAATCATCGTTTCCAAACAAGTCAGAGACACTCAAATTCTCGGCAATATCACATGCCGATTCAAGATCATAGTTGGCTTTATTAAATTTTGTGTAATTCTCTAAGATTCCAAGTTTCAAAATGTTTGGTTTGGAGATGAAATCATTCAGCACTTTATCCAAAGTGGTAATATCATCCTCCTCTTCATTTTTTGTTCCAAAGATACATTTACCAATTGCATGGAATAACGAAATACTTGGTTCTTTACCAATGCTGATGAATTTTCGTGAATCATCGTGTTTTGATCTGTAACTTGCCCAAAACTGAAAAGCAGCAATAGAAGACCTTATATCACCATTATCACTCAATTCTTTAATTTTATCAAGAATCTCTTGTCTGGGTATATTATTGAACAAGTCTCCTTCTTGAGAAACAATGTTAGTCAAACATTTTCTGGTCAGCGTCATATTGACAGGATTGAACTTTATTCTCTTGATTTGAGGATTCATCAGCAATTTTCTACCCAAAATAGTTTCCACGATGAAATTATTATCAATATTGAAGCCTTGAGAAGTTGGACCATCGTTAGGAAATTCACACTCAGTAACACAGAGCACCAACGGGGGTAGGAACAAATCTTTATAAAGCCACTGTTGTAATGCTTGTTGAAAGTTATCTCTAGTAGGTCCATGAAACACATTTGGTAAGTCTTCAACCAAAACCATTGATAAGTTTTTTCCAGTGCGATACTTCACACTATCCAAAAAGTCACTAAATTGAGTCACGGTTGATTCTATGGAATCATCATTTGTAAATTCTATGATATCTGTCTCTGAAGGTTGAGTATGCCGTATTGCAGGTATTAATTCGCGGCCTAAACATTTGGCAACTGTGCTTTTGGATGAGCCTGCTGGACCGCTTAGTAGTAGTATTCTGTATGGGGAGTCACCAGAAATCATCAATTCTAAATCTTCTTTCACTTCAGCTAGTTTTTTGGAATGGATTGCGACTTCAGAAGTTGATTTGGGGGAATATTTATCTATCCATTGATCAAATTGGTCAAGATTGCTTGGTGCTTTGGGTAGTTCTGGAGTAGGGGATCTTGTTGATTGGGGTGTGTTAGATGAAAACGATTTGATGTGGCCTCTTAAAGAGGATAGTTTTTGCTTTTTGACCTCTGGGAGTGGATTTAACTCTTCTGAATCCTCATCATCAGAGATGACAATTGGCTGCACGGGTCTCTTTCGCAGCGACCTGAGAGACCTTCTGGGCTTTGGATCATCGTCCTTCTTCTTTAAAGCAGCCCATTTCTCCCCTCTAGACATCCTCAAACTCTTCTTGAACAGTTTCTGGCACCAGCTATTCTTGTCACATTTTCAGATCAAATTGTTTCTTGTAAACAAAAATCTGATCTAATTCGCGAAAATCTGTCAAAGTCAGCGGGCAAACTTTTTTTTTTTTTTTTTAATTTTGAACACCCGCCAAATGCAACAGTTCAGAATCAGTTCATCTTAAGACTTTAAGTTTTGAAAGACAACTATACAGCGCTCATTCATTCTTACCTCATATACAAAGTGCCCAAAATACATCATCATTGACCCAAACTTTTTTGAGATCCTTTCATCTCTAGTTTGTTTGCTCTAGATTCTATGGAATCAGGTCTTTTTGTCGATTAAGACATAAATTGTGGTATATCTAAAGCCAGCTCCAACCGTCTAAAAGAGTCAACAAAAAGATGGATTCAACGCAAGAACAAACCAGCACCTGGTCTAACATTGAGCCATCAGAGGTTTCTGACGGTGTTCCGATTTTTAGACCTTCGTTCGAAGAGTTTAAAGACTTTGAAAAGTATATGAAAGCTATCAACAAGTATGGGATGCAATCAGGTGTCGTTAAGGTTATACCTCCAAAAGAATGGATCCAAAGCTTACCACAGATCACAACAGAAGCGCTAAAGTCAATCAAGATAAGAAATCCAATCGTTCAGCACATTAGCGGTAATAATGGTGTTTTCGGTCAACAAAATATCGAAAAGAAGAGAACTTTTAATATTGTTCAATGGAAGGCATTATCAGAAGAACCAAACAATCAACCACCAGCCCCAAGGGGTAAAGTTAGAAAATCAAATGTCAATACCAGACTCAATAAAAGAATTTTGGCAAGTAAAAATCATAATGATGAAAAACTGTTTGACAATTTTGAATACAACATTGACACTTCAGAATTTACCCCGGAAAGATGTGAAGCCTTGGAAAAATCTTATTGGAAATCATTAACCTACGCCGAACCAGTGTATGGTGCGGATATGATTGGGTCGGTATTTGATGATTCAGTGAAGATTTGGAACGTTGCTCATTTACCAAATGTATTGGATTTTATGGATCAGAAATTACCTGGTGTTAACGATGCCTACTTATATGCTGGACTTTGGAAAGCTACTTTCTCATGGCATTTAGAGGATCAAGATCTTTACTCAATAAACTACATTCACTTCGGTGCTCCAAAGCAGTGGTACTCTATCCCGCAAGCTTATAAACAAAAATTTGATGATGTTATGAAAGAGACATTTCCACAGGATTACCAAAATTGTCATGACTTCTTAAGACACAAAACGTTCTTGGTATCACCAACTTACCTTGAATCCAAAGGTATCAAAGTGAATAAAGTTGTACACCATGAGCAAGAATTCATGATAACGTATCCATATGGCTATCATGCAGGGTTGAACTACGGTTATAATGTTGCTGAATCTGTCAATTTCGCAATCGATGAATGGTTTGAATTTGGACTAAAGACTTCCAAATGTCTTTGTGTTGCTGATTCTGTGGGAATTGATGTCGAAAGATTAATCAGAAGAGTTCGTGGTGAACCTGAGCCTGTTGAAGAAACCCCAGTTCCAGAGGCAGAGGTCAAGAGAGAAAAAGAACCCGAAGTTCAGAAAATTGAATCTACACCAAAGAAAAGAAAGGTTAATCCAATCAAGGATACAGTGGAACCCCCAAAACCAAAAGGGCCACAATGTATATTATGCCCAAATTCTTTACCATCTAGACAATTGAAGTTCACTGATTATGAACTGATAATCACAGAGAAATCTTTGAAAGGTGGGAAGCAGGAGTATTGCCATAGAATATGTGCGAACTTGATTCCAGAAGTTGAAGTTATTGATGATATTGAAAAAGGTGATTATGTTAAGGGCATTGAAACTATTCCAAATGCAAGAAAAAGTCTTAAATGTGTCTTTTGTCATGTCAAAAAAGGTGCTTGCTTCCAATGCTCTGCTCCTAAATGTACCAGGGCATTTCATGCTACTTGTGCCCTCCCATGTGGTGTTTACTTTGCCTCACGAAATGAGTTCTACTGCAAAGTTCATAGACCAAAATTTGAAGATAATTCAACATATCTGTCAACTTTATGTCTGGGTGATATGATTCAAGGTAAATTCAGTGATTATTTTGCAGGCTCCATAATCACAAATAATAAGTCAGAAAGATCGCTAACTGTTGATATCTATCCAATTGACACCAACAGAAACTCAATTGAAATACCATATGAAGCCGTTTGTCTCCAAGGTATGAGGTTCCCAAGAAGTGCGAAAAAATCAAAGCAAATAACACCCCCAGTATCTAGAGAGCATACAGCTACTTCTGAGAAACACACAACAGAGAACGTGCAACTGCTGAATCTGAAAGACAAACGTTATGACAACGCCATTGAAGAATACCAAGATACAAGATGGGTTCATGAGTTTTTTATGAATAAGGAAGTTCTTGCGTTGCCTCAAAAATCCCATGCTGATCTGTGGTATTACAAACCAAATGAGTCCACTTATCAAATAGCTAGATATGTTGACAATGTTAATATGAAGGAACCGAATGATCCACATTCACTGAGATATTATCGTCGCAAACGTTCAACTGAAGAAAAGAAAAGAGCTAAATCTCTTCCATCAAAATCTCCTCCAATTGATAAAACTCAAACAACCCATCCACCGTTGATATTCCAACAAAATTACTCATTCACCCCACCACCAAGTTCCCAAGTTCCACAATTTCAACCTCAGCCTTTCATTCTGCCAAAGTCTCAGATCCAAGCTCCACAATTATACAATTTCAATCAGCAAGACAATAATGGTTTTGTGCAGTACAGACAATTCGCCAATCGACAAACTTGAAATACCCAATGGTTAATGACCTTCTTTTACAACAGCTACTTATGTTTGCTAAATTTAATGACCCACTTACGAAGCTAATGTGTTCTTAGTTATATTATATATTCTTTTACCCATATTTTACACTAATATACAGTAGTCATGACATAGCTTTATCATAATCCGTCAATCAATTGACCAATACTTTGCAAAGCTTTCTTTTGAACAGTTTCATTATAAATCAAAACACCCTCACCAACACCATCTGATGAGTTTCTGAACCCTTCCTTCAGTAATCTTGCAAAATCTGATTGTAGTCCTAATGGAATTAGATTTAGATAATTACTTTCATTCTTTTTCAATTTTGAAGTATGTTCAAACTCTTCAGCTGCAACTTCAGAATTTTTGATTATTTCTTTATCAATACCACACATTGCTGCAACATGCATACCGAATGATCCAGCAGCAGCACCATCTTCCAATTTATACAAGAAGGTGATATTCTTAGAGCCTTCGTCAACAATGATTGCCATTCTAAATGGTTTAACCTGTGGGTGACTCTTGAAAGATTGACCCAATGAACCATAATGAGTTGCAAAAAAACCTAATGATTGGATATGAGTCGCAACATGATGTAAAACAGCTTCAGCAATGGCGAACCCATCAGAAGAAGAACCACCTCTACCTAATTCATCTAAAACTAATAATGACTTTGGTGTGGAATTTTCTAAAATTCTCTTTGTCTCCGATAATTCAACGTAAAATGTGGATTTACCTTGCATAATGTTATCATTTGCACCTAATCTTGTCATTATTCTATCAACAGGGGTCATCGTAGCAGTTTCACATGGCACATAACAACCAATTTGAGCTAAAATAACAGCAATACATGTCATTCTAAGGACAGTTGACTTACCAGCAGCATTTGCACCTGTTAATAAACCCAAATTTGGAGCATCACCACCTAATGTAACGTCATTTGGAATGAATTCTTTTGAAGAAGAAACACCCATATTAAAACAAGGATGTCTTAGCTCTTTGAAATCAAGAACACCGGTTTCTGAATCAATAAATGTTGGTCTTGTAGCAGGGAATCCGATTGATTCTGAAGTCTTAGCCAATGCAACAAGACAATCCATTTTACCAATAGCATTGATAGCATTTATCCAAACACTATAGTCTGAGTCAAATCTTTTTGACATTCTTTCAATCAATGATTCTTCAATTAATTTATGAGATTCTCTTGCTCTTGCAATACTTTTAGCAAGGCCTTCAACTTCTGGTGACCAGTATCTTGTCATTTTCTTTGAAGCACCCATTTTTTTCCAATCATTTGGAACTTTAATATTTGCAGGCATCTCAATGGTATATAGTTCTTTACCAGAATCTTTATAATCAATAGCTTGTGATTTGAACTGTCTTCTATATTCTCTCAATTTGGTATTTAGAGCATGTTCAAGATCCGCAATTGTTTCTTGAGAGTCATCAAAATCTTGTTCAATGCCTTTACTGAGCAATAAAACACCATGGTCTTTAGCTTGAACTCTATCAAATGCATCTTCCCATTTGGACAAACATTCATCTATTTCTGAAGGGAATTTAGAATAGACTTTGGCCAAAGCACCTTTCAACTCAAAAGATCCCAGTCTCTTGTATAATTTAGCGATATCTTCAAAACCTTCGATAACCCTTGTGAAATCCTTCAATTTCAATTGAGAAGCATGAACTCTTGATAATAATCTTTCAAGATCAGGTAGCTTGGCCAATGAGGATTCAATAGTTGATCTGAGATCCCCATCTTCTAGTAATTGGTCTACTGAATCTAATCTTGATTCAATATCTTTCTTTTGTAGCAATGGATGAACAACCCAGGTTTTCAATAAACGTTTACCAAAAGGTGATGTTGCTCTATTGATCAACTTGAATAGAGTACCTTTATCAGTTCCATCAAATGAATTTGCGAAAATTTCTAAATTTTGTAAAGTTTGACCATCCAATACCAAATTGGTTGAGGCTTTGATAGTAGTGTAAGGGGTTATGTTTCCTAACGAAATCAAATTTTCATCCAATTTCAAAGATTTCAAATACCATAATAACCCACCAAATGCAGAAAATCCAACCATTTTGTTTGATTCATAATATTCCTTCAAAGTCATTGGCCATTTTGATAAATCATCCAAGTTTTCAGCCTCAAAATATTTTCCTCTTGTTAAAGTTTCAAAAGTTGTATCAAAATCAAAGAATTCAGAGTCAGGCTTGATATAGTTGAAGATTGCATTGTTTTGGGCATTGAATTTCAAAATTCTGATGGCAAGTTGAGACAAATTATTCTTGGAGATGATCAATTCTTTTGGTCTCAATTGTGAGGCTAAAGTTTCCAATTTAGTACATTCACTGTCATCTTTAAATTCAGTCATTTGAATATGACCAGTAGAAGTATCAATAAATGCAACACCGAATATTTTACCAGCTTCATCTACTGGATCAATATCTTCTTTAACTGCAATACAATAAGTTGCCATATCATCACTCAACATTGTTTCATCAGTTAAAGTACCAGCGGTCAACACACATTTCAATTCTCTTTGAATGACATCTTTTTTACCCTTTGGAGCACCATTGGCTTCTCTAATCTCCTTGGCTAAACCAGTTTCAATTTGATCAACTTTTGCAACTTTATAACCTTTTGTTATGAATGAAGTTGCCCAAAAATCAAAAGACATTTCAGGAATACCAGCCAATTGCATATTTGCTCTACCACCACCTGCAATTTTCAAATCAAATTCATTGTGAGCAATCATTGCATCTTTTTCATATAGTTCATAAAATTTACCTTTCTTAAAGAAAACAATACAATCCCACATTTTTGACTTAATTTCCCAATATTGTTTTTCAAAATTTGTGAAGCTTCCCCAAGCATTTTGAGGAATGTATAAAGTTCTTGGATCATACTCTGGATCAGATTCTGGTCTTTTTTCAGCATCTAATATATTAACTAGCCACTGATAACGTTCTTCGTTTTCTTTCGTGAACTTTTGACTCTTGGTTTGTTTAGCTGCTACTACTGCTTTTGGTTTTGGAGTTGTTGAAGGTGACTTTGATGTAGCTTTATATGTGGATCCTGAGGTGAATTTGTTTGCTAATGAGCTAGTTGCTTTCCGTGGTGGAGTTTTAGCTTTTGGTTTTGACTTTTTGGTTATTTCTATAAAGTCATCATCATCGTCAATTTCCACTGCTTTGTCTTCTTCAAAATCATCTGGAACAATAAAATCATCATCCATATGATCATCTTCTGATTCATTTTTGGCGTCTGGGACAAATTCATCTTCTGAAGCATCATCATCTTTTATAACACGGCGACGTTTGTTACGTTGAGTCTTTGAGATTGTAACTTCTCCTTCATCTTCATCACTTGATTCAGCATAGCTGATTTGTTTCTTTTGTCTTTTCGTTGGACTTGATTGAGGTTTTGGTGGTGATGATGCATTACTATTTGTATCTTTCAAAGGTGGTCTCTTGATAACAGAAGAGTTGGCAGCCGGTGTAATTGGAGCTTTGACTTCTTCAACTTCTTCGACATCTAATTCAACAGTAGTTTCAGCTGTTTTGTTTGATGGTTTGGTATTTTCTTTGTCACTTGATGAAGATGAAATGATTTCATCCTTTGATGGGGAAGATGAAGGTGATGGGAAAGAATCTTGCTCTGGCTTCTTAACGGCTGGTTTGGATTGTTGAGACTTAGCAAAAAAGTTCAGCAATGAGCTCTGTTTAAATTTACCATTGTCAGCAGACGAAGCACCAGTCTTTTTGGTGGCACGACGCGGTGTAGCTTGAGATGAAGATTCAGCTTTGGCTTTTGGCGGCATAGTCAAGTATCAATCACTCTAAGCAACTGTTTTTAATGTGAATAGTGGCCACTTTGATGAGGTGGAAAAGTGACTATTGCAGGTTGGCCACTTTCTATTGTCAAAGGTTGAAGGATTGAACTGGTCAATTTCAGCTTTTTGGAAGGAATTTTTGAAAAGTTGTTTATAATGCAGAAACGCGCTTATACAAAAAAATGTGGACCGCGTTTTGAAACACTGCGCCAACCAGAGGTTACGAGGCGATGGTGCTTTTCCTTTTCGCTTATCTACGCCTTAATGAATTTCCACGGCTAATTTGGAGGTAAAATAGTTCAAAAACAAGTATTGTAGTAAAATTGGATTTCTATGCCTTCCTTCAGCCTTTTTCAATATATCTTTACTAAATAAAATCAATCATTCCACCCATTTCAATCCAGTTTCCCACTGTCTTTGAGCCCAAAATTCGCGAAAATGAAAACTTTGATGCTTTCAAAAACGACAAAAGCACTTCATCCAAAGCATATTGAGATCCATATCACACCCAATTGGAACACTAATAGACATGTCTGAAGCCAAAGGTTATCTTAAGGCTGCAAAGCAAGCTCTAAAGGATGATAACCCAGAGTATTGCATACAATTGGCTGAAGATGCGTTGAAAATAGATCCGAAAAACTATTTTGCCTTTGTCTTTATAGGTAAATCAAGTCATTTATTACAACAAATAGATCCTGCTATCAAGGCATACAAAAAAGCAATTGAAGTTGATCATGATAATATAACTGCCTGGAAAGGGTTGTTTTTGATAGTGTCAAACCATAATGATTACAAACAATTTTTCGAGTTTGCTGGTGATTATGCAGAATTGCTGGTTAGTTTACAGGAAGGTTTATCTGAATTCATCAGAGAAATAAGAAAATACTTGAAGAATAACTCAAGCGATGAAGTTTATGAAGAATATCTAAGGTCATTGTTACCTGAAAATAAGCTGGGCCAAGTTTGCTTAGGTATCATTGAAAAGCCTCAAAAAGTTATTACAGAATATTTAGATATACAATTGAAAAGGGAAAACTCTGAAGTGTCCAAAAAGACTACTCGTGAAAGACTCAAATCTAAAAATCAGCAACTCATGGATAAAATCGCCTGGGAATACTATAAAGATTCAGTCATACCCCATCTTTATGAAGAATTGATCAATACTTTAGATGATGACGAGAAAAGAAGAGAAACAGAAGAACAATATTTGAAATATAGATATAAAGTATTAAAAGCAGCACCATCAACTGCTAAGCCAGATCTATTTGCATCCATAAAGGAAATGATAGAGGGTATGGTTCTTGTCAAACATACATCATTTTTTGCTTGGTCATTATATTTTGATTGGATTGATTCATCTGACTTGTCGACAATTGATGAAACCACACTAAAAAATTTCTTGAAGTTATTCAAAAGTGAACCATTAGGACAAATTATCTATGCTTATGTCTTGTCAGATCTGTCACCTTTCAAGATTGATATTGAAGAAAAGAAGAAACCATCCAAATCAAAAGAACTATCTCAAGAGGAACAACAATTGGAACAGTTAGAAACAGATGAAACAGATTCAGCGTTGGCGCCAGAAGAACTTTTAGCACTAATGGTTCAAGGCTTAGAATCTTGTAAGACAAGTTTGCTCGCTTACCGTATTGTGCTGTCATATCAAATCCATTTAAAACTCTTTGAATCAGCGTTAGCTACATGTCAAGCTGCTATTCAGCTATTAGTCACTTCTACAAGACACACTGGGTTTGATTTCAAGAACTCTAAGGAAGATCTATTGGTGAATTATGGTGTTGTTTTGACATACTATGAAGCCCCAAAGAATTTTAAAAGAGCTTTACAAATTTTTGATAAAATTCTTGTTGAATCACCTACAAATGTTAATGCAAGAGTTGGTAAAGGTCTGATTTTAGTGGAGAGAGGTGAACTGCAAGATGCAAGAACTTTGTTAGCTCAGGTTACAGAGGAGTTCCCAGATAATGATGAAGCCATTATGGAGTTATCATGGTGTCAAGTCAAATTAGGGGAATATCAAACAGGTAGAGAGGGTCTATGTCAAGTTTTATCGAATTTGAAAGGTAATACTCTTCACATTCTAGAATTGAAAGCTTCTGTTAATTGGAAAATTGCACAAAGTTATTTACTGGAAGGTGGTAACGTTGATAAAGCTTATGAATATCTAGTTGAATCATTGAGAGCCTCAAAGAATTTTGCTCCATCATATACTTCATTGGGTGAGATCTATTTAAACCATTATGAGGATGAGAAAAGATCAGCAAAGTGTTTTCTTAAAGCTTTTGAAATTGATTCAAATGAAGTCACTGCAGCTTGGTACTTGGTTAAAGATTTTACTGCCAAAACAGATTGGCCACGAGCTGAGATGTTTTGTAAACGTTTGATCATATCTGAAAATTCAAAACGTCGTTTAGGTAATGATAGTTGGCCTTATAGAATCTTGGGTTGTGCCTCTTTGGAAACTCAAGATGATGCTAAAGCTGTTGAATGGTTTCAAACTGCAATTCGGTTAAATGCCAATGATACTGAATCATGGATTGGGTTAGGTGAAGCTTACTATGGTTGTGGTAGATTGGAAGCTGCAGCTAAAGTTTTCAGAAGAGCTTTGGAATCGGAACCTGAGCATTGGGTTGCTCAATATCTTTTGGCTGTTGTGGAAACTCATATTAGTGAGTTTGACGTCGCTATTGAGATCTTTGGAAAGTTGTTAGGTGAAAGACCAAATGAAGAATGTGTTGTTGCTGGGTTATATGATGCCTTGTATCAATATGCTAATGAATGTGTCTCTCGTGGGTTCTTTGGGAAAGCTATTGGCCTTGTTTTGAAAGCTGTTGAGTTATTACCAAAAGGAAACAAACAATCATTAAATTTTTGGAAAATCACTGGTGATTTGGTTCATATTTTCTTGATTGTTCAATCTAAAATTGATCAGTTCCCACACAAAGAATTCCTAGAACTGTTTCAATCTGTTGATGTTGATCTTGATTCGTCATTGATTGACGAATACATTGAGGGTGAAAAATTAGTGGAACTTGTTGCATTATTTTTGGTTTATTGTAATCAAGCTGCCCTATCTTTGAACCCATCTTCAAGACCATTGCGCTCCTCAAGCTTTTATAATTTAGGTCTTTCCCAATTAATTGCATATTTGAAAACTAAGAATACAGAGTTCAGAGATTCATCCATTATTTCATTGAAAGAGTCTATAAAATTACAATCAAATTATGCAGAACCATGGATTGCATTAGGTGTTGCCTCTATTAGTGTTAATCCTCGTGTTGCACAACATTGTTTCATCAAAGGTAGTTCAATAGATCCAAAGAATGTTGAAATCTGGTCTGATTTGGCATTATTATACCTAAGATATGATGACCCTGAACTTGCTGTTGAATCTTATATGAGAGGACAGAGTCTTGCTCCAAGTGAACCAATATCATGGTTAGGACATGCGTTAGCTGCTCAAGCTCAGGGTGATTTTGAACTTGCATCCAACCTTTTCACACACGCTTTTATTTTATCAAATGGTAGATCACCAGTGGCACAATTGCTATATGGTTTAAACATTTGCTTGAAGAGAATAGGTAAAGGTGACGATGTTCAAGATGTTGAAGCTGTTCAAGAATTATCTACTGCATGTTATGGTATGTTACAATATTTGAAGCATTACCCATTGGACCCATTCGGGCTATCTGTCAGTTGTTTGATTTTGGAAAAGTTGAATGATTATGAATTGGGGCAAGAAATTTCAACTCAATTGTTGAGTATATTAGAAAAGGCATATGAAGAATCTGAAAGTGATGATGTACTACTGAATTTTGCAAGAATCAAAGCTCAATCAGCAAGATTTGAACTTGGTGTTCAGAATTATGAGGGCGCTATTGAATGTGCTCAAGAGTGTTTGGAATTGACTGAAGATGAGAAAACAGTTATTTCTTCAAGAACAGTTTTAGGCTTGTCATATTTCTTTTTAGATAAATTTGATGAAGCCTTGGAAGAGTTTAAACTAATCTTGTCATTATCAAATGATGCAAAGAGACTAGTTGTTTTGATTTCACAAGTTTTATATATTTATGATACAGAAGAGACAAAACAAGCTGCATTGGATCAACTGTTCCATAACATTGAGACAGCAGGTACATCGCTTTTAGTCACTCTAGTCATTGGTGCTATCTCTGTTGTTGAGAACTTGGAGGATTACTTGGTGATTATCAAGAGTGAATTGGAAGCATTACCACTTTCTGAATTGATCAGTGATAAATTTAAAAACGTTCCATACTTGGTTTCACAGGTTAATAGAAGATTGAAAAAAAATGAACAGTTTACATGGCAGAGATCAGCTTATTTTTTCCCAGATGATCTGAGAATATGGGAGAACTTGGATAGAAACATCTCTCTCAAGATCGCTACCCATGGTAAGGTCAATGCTAAAGATTTGAGTGACGCGTATCTCAACACTGGAGAGCTTCGTGATATCCAAAGAAGTATGTTTTTGTCTCCTTGGAACGTTGCCAGTGCCGAGGCTTTGAAAGGATGTTTTTAAAATAACGAAATGTTTGAATTTCAATGGTTTTTTGTAGTTTTCCGTCTTGTGACTCTGGTCATGCTCCTTTTGACCCTTTGGAAAAACACACATTTTTTAGTGGTGAAAAACTAGTTCGAAGAAACAAAACATCAACAAACCAGACTCAATTAGATCTCCAATTCACTCGCTATCACTTTATTGGAAATGTCACTACCCTCGCGTCCTTTGAGACTGCTCTTACTGGGGGCTCCAGGGGCTGGGAAAGGTACCCAAACTTCAAAGTTGTTGGAACATTACACAGGGCTGCTTCCGATAAGTTCTGGGGATCTTTTGAGAAGAGAAATACAAAACAAGACAGAAATCGGCTCTTATGCTTCAGGAATCATCGCCAAAGGTGGTCTTTTACCAGATTTCGTGATCAGTGGGCTCATTTTCAATGAATTAAAGGACAAATCACTACTCAACTCCAAGGCATCATGGTTACTAGATGGGTTCCCAAGAACTTTACCTCAAGCTAGACTACTGACCGAAGATTTAACCAAAAAAGATGCCAATTTGAACTTGGTGGTGGAACTTAAGGTACCAGAGAAAGTCATTTTGGAAAGAATAGAGAACAGATGGGTGCACATTCCATCAGGAAGAATTTACAATTTACAATATAACCCACCAAAACAGTTTGGTATTGATGACGTTACAGGAGAACCATTAAGTAAAAGACCAGATGACAATGCTGAAGTGTTTCAACAAAGATTGAATGCGTATCATGAAACTATTAACCCGGTAAAGGATTTTTATAAAGGATTAGGGATCCTACATGCTGTCGAGGGAGAAACTTCAGACATAATATTCCCAAAGCTACTAGATCTGATACAGAAGAACTTCAATTAGTCGTTTATAGTTCGTTCAATGATGAGTTATGCTAACCAACCAAGTGCTCTTTTGATAATTTCTTTGAAAGAGCTGATGTAATACTTATCCTCGTCCCAGATGATTCTATCCATCTCTCTTCTACCAGAATCAAGATCTAGTTGATCCAATCTATGGATTCTTGAGCTTCTGAAAAACTTGTAACCGACATAACAAATTGCGAACAGCATCAAGGCCCCATACGACGTGAAAAATGTCTTTGTATCCCAAAATCCTTTCAAAAATACAACAAATCCCATTAAAATCACAATTAGTAATGAGCCAACTAATCCATAAATTGCTAAGAATGGTTGGAATGGGGATCTATAAGGATATGAAGGATCATCTCTTGCAATAATATCAGGTCTTAGTTTCAATCCATAATAAAATCTTAAAAATGAAAGACACATTCCTGCCCACATCAACATTGCAGTTGCAGATGAAATATTTGCAAAATCTTGGAAAACATCTAGTGAAGTATTATTCACTGATAGATACGACAATAATCCAAATGCACCTGAAAATAATACTGAAACATATGGGACACCAGCTCTTGTACATCTTGTGAAAACTGCAAACGCCTTTCTTTGTGTAGCCATCGAATACAACGTTCGACTTGAAACATATAAATGTGAAGAGCCAGCAGAAACACCGAAAACAACAAATACTGCATTCAAAACTGAGGAGAACGTACAGAGTCCAGAGCTCTGAAGGGCAATAATCCAAGGACTTTGATTCCCATTAGTATATGATCCTATCTGTGAAAATGGTGTACAGTTAGTGTTCAAATGTTCCAAGAATTTAATGGAAATTGGGCCCCTTTTAGCATCTGGAGAATAGTATCTCAATAATCTTGGATCCCCTGCATAAATATTTAAACCAACAAGAAAAATAGATAACAAATAAAAAAACACAACTCTTCCAAAAACTCGTTTAGTAACAGACGGCAGAGCTTTTCTTGGATTTCTACACTCCATTGAGGCAACAAATCCAATTTCACTCCCAGTGTAAGCATATGATGAAATCAAAATTGAAGACACAACACCCAATAAATTACCTAATCCACCACCAATACCATTTAAAGCACCTGTTCCAATATCATTCAAATCAAAAGTTGGTCTAAACGGACCATAAGTTGCCACATCTGTTGAGTCCTTCTTATTCCAATATCTAAATCCATAATTTTCCTTAACATTAATAATAATCATTGATATTATCAATGCAATAGTAATTAAAACTTTGAACAAACTAACACAATACTCTATATTACCATAAATTCTAACATCAAACAAGTTTACAAATAAAATAGCAAATAAAAACAATGAAACAAATCCAGCAGTGGATGCACTGGGTATATTTAAATCTTGATAATAGCTCAACATAATAGTTGCAGCACAAACTTCACCGGGCATAGCAATTGCAAAAGACAACCAATAACACCATCCTAAAGCAAATCCAAATGCATCTTCAACAAACCTTGAGGCCAATCCTGAGATACTTGAAGTTGTGGGTATTAAAGTTGACATTTCTGCAAATGACAACATTGTTGCAAGAACAATTGAACCTGATATTAAAAAACCTAGAAAGCAACCTAATGGACCCCCAATGGAGAAAGCCTTTCCAGACCCAAGAAACAAACCGACACCTAGTGTACCTCCTAATGCAATCATTTGGATCTGTTGCTTCTTCAACTTTCTTTGTAAATGATACTTCCCATTGTAATTACCACCTCCATAATTACCTTTATGCTCATGAGGATTGAAATCACCAGTGCTGAAGAATGACTGTGAATTATCTGTTTTAAACATATCCACTACTTCTGTTTTATTTGACCCAAAACTATCATGTCTGTATAATCTAGGGGTATCGTCATATTGACTAGGCTTAGATTTTCTCTTATCAAATTTGAGAAACCGTTTCTTATGAGTACTTTTCTCCATATCATTACCAGCATCATATTGAGCTTCGATGTTTTTATTTATTTTTAAACTATTATTCTGCATTTCATTAATTATTTTTTTAGTTTTAACTTCTAAAACAGCCTCTTTTTGAACCATCCTGTTATATTTATCAAAATCTGATAATTTTTCATCATCAATATCTTCTTTACCAAATAACTTTGTAAAAAAAAACTTATCATTGGTCTTATTCTCCCACTGTGAATTTTCAAAATTTTGTAGTTTTAGCCTTATCTCATCGCTAGCTATTGAATCTTGATCGTTTGGATTGTCAACGTCAACTAATTCATACTCCTGGTCTAAAGAGTATTTAGGGTATCTGATGATTTTGGGGAAGAGATTTGGAAGCGGTACTTCTTTATCTGGAGACCCATTCACCATCTTCAGTAACAATACAGTCTATTCAAAGCCTATTCTTGGTCTTGGTTTGTCATGAAGTGGATCAGTCCAACTTCATTTGTCAACATTTGTAGATAGCGCATTTTGATGCTTTTTTTATCGTTGTCGCGAATGCGTTTTGCATTTCAGGCCAACTAGCATAAAACAAATTCGCGAATCTGTATTAATGAGAATATTCTTCTAGGTATAGAAATTCTGCTCACAAGACAACTATTTAAAGGAACGCACAATTTGCTCAGCCATTTAACCATGTATTTATCCCACAGTCATTGAACACACCAGCTTTATAAACATGAATGGTCGTACCAGGTCAATTAATATGAATGCCCTTCTACGTATCTGGTCGATCGACAGAATCATTAACGTGCAATATAACATATCATACCTTGATCATGTTCTTAACATTTGCTTCAGCTCAACTTTCATCGGGTTCATTACTTTGGGGATTGTTAATATTATCGCTTACCCAAAAGCATCTCCAGATTTGAAGTCCTGGTTTTTTGTATTAGCCAATATGGCCATTTATGTTAGCTGTTTCCCACAAAAACAATTTTGTATTTATTGCAAGTGTATTAAAGCTTACCACCAAAAACTAATTTATGAGAAAAATTCTCAAGGGTATGAAGTTAATGACAATGATATAAAATTAGCAAAATCATATAGAGATATTAGTCAATTAGAAAAGGGGCAATTGAACGAGTCCCCTGAACCCCAAGATGGAGCTGCTATCGAAAGTGCTTTTAATTTTGCAGTTGATGAACTTAAAGCTGGTGTTAATGATGATTATGTTAGACTATATCCGACATTATTGTTTTGTGTAAATGGCAAAATAATGGCTAGATATGTAAAGGGTGCAACCATCTTTAAGTGGCAAAGCTTTATTGGATCTGTGGTTTGTGGTGTAGCTGTTGTTGGTTTTTTAACATTAGTGTATTGGTGAATGGAATTTCTATTAAAATGAATATTTTTGAAGGTTTCAGCTCGTGATGCTATGGTTTTAACTTTTAAGCGTTGGTGTTTTGAATTTAAGCTTAGTTTCGTTTGCTAGGTACTGTGTGTGTTTTAATTTATTCCTATATATTTGAAATATTTATATATTCATGTAAATATTAGATGTTTTAAAATAATTTAATTCATTGATTGTTAAATTATGTAGTTGTTCAAATCTGATCCCTGATTTTAGGGTGAGTTTTAGTGGGTATTCCTCAACAAGAGGCGAGTCCCCCACTGTTCCGTGGTGGAGAATAGGTTCCTCAGTTGGCTGAGAAGGATATTATAAGGAAGCCTGAATTCCAATTACATAGCGAGAAGCCTACAATCCAAGCGGTTCGTGCGTAATTGCATTCCTCATCCAAGTTCATCAAATACATCAACTAAAAAAAAAAAATATATGTTTATGACGTGGGAAAATATCATGATTTGTAGGTCCGAGAAAGTTTAGACTGAATAAATATCGAACAGTAAATACTTTCATGAGGCCTTGTCTTATAATCGGTGACATGTGTACAAATTTGATATAATAACCCTTGTATTAAACAAAATAACGTCTAACCCTAATGTTGAAAACACACAGATAATAATGTCACAAACTGTGTGATAAACAATAAATTCACTGTAAATTAACCCAATTGCAAACTGAAAAAATGAAGATGAAGGTATCACTTGCTAACATCTATAAGAAATGCTTGTGCTGTAAATTAAATAACTTGTATGAAATGATGATGATAATACTAATAAAAAAAACACGAACTGTGAAAATGACAAAGACTCAATGAAGTATTAGCTTCATGATGACCCCTTTTTAGGTTCTTGGAATGTTAAACTATTAGTTGGTCTAATATTCGCATAATCTTGAACAGATGGCGTATTTTGTTGTTTCTTGAACCCACGACCTAGAGCCTTAACCACATTCTTTGAACTTGTACCCGTTGTCGTTGAAGCTGAAGATTGCTGTTGGTCTACTGGTTGACTTCTTGGTTGGACTTGGACCCCTTCCTCTTCATCTTCCTCATCTCTTGGAGCAGCAAATTGACCTAATGCAGTTAACCTTCTTGCTCTTTCAACTTCAGTTTCTTCAACGTCATCAATACCTCCTTGTTCTTCACCTTCTGAATCTTCAACTTCATCATCATCGTCATCATCCTCTTCTGAATCATCCTCTTCTTGAGATTGTTCTTCTAATTCACTATCTTCTTCTTCTTCAGAATCAACATCTTCATCTTCAGGATGTTCAGGCTGTTGAATAGGCTCCAGTGCTAAATGATCAACAGCAGCTTCCTTTGGACTTTCACCCAAGCTTGATTTAATACCAACAGCAGATAATGCTTTACCAATACCTCCAGCCATTGTACTGGCTCTGCTTCTTTGTTGAGTTGTCTTATGATGATTGATTTTATATCTTCTAATGATTTCACCATCTTCATTTTCAATAACTAATTGATTATCCAATTTATAAGCAGTATATTTAGGATTGGCTTTACCACCTGAATTAACACGCTCAAGGATTGAAGAAGATTTTCTAGTGATTGAAGATAAGGAAGAAGCTGGACTCTTGGAACGTTTGGATGCAGATGTTTTCTTGGAACTTTGCTTTGATTGTTTTCTCTTCATTCTTTCTGGAACATCCATTTTAGCAGTGTCTAGAATTTCACCATGTTGATCTTCAATAATTAATTGATTACCTTCGGTGTAAGCAGCACTTGGTCTTCTATTTCTTTCATAATTTTCACCAGATTCTGAAGATTCTTGTTTTTCAGCAACTGATTCACTTTCAGTACTTTCTTCAATTGGTTCATGTTGAGGTTTTGGTAATTGAGCTTCTTCGTCATCACCAGAAGTTGGCCATGGAACTTTCTCAGAAAATGTATTAGCAGGAGTGATACCTTGATTAACAAAACTATCAGGATCTTGATCAGATTGTTGTTTTGGTCTACCACCTAACGCAAAAGAAGCAGCTTTTGCTTCTCTTTCACGCAACAATTTTTCACTATCAACTTGACCATCATCACGATCTTGAGCATGATGAGATCCAATTTTTTTAAGACCCAATCCACGTTTTCTATGTTTGCCATGTTTTTTACTCTTCTTCTTTCTTCTCTCCATACCACCTGCAGGTCTAGCAGGTATACCACTTGTTTCCACTGTTGGTGCTTGAGATAGTTGACCATTACCACTCGCCAGTGATGGGGCCATTGTATCAACACGATGTAATGAGAATGAACGACCATTTGATTTCAGTTCTGGTAGACGAGACATCCAAGAAGTTGAATTACCATTACCATTTGTTGTTGTAAATGACATTGAAATGGCCATCGTGTTCAAATGTCTACCTAAAGTGATAACAGCAACAGAGGAACCATGAACAATGATCGATGTAATGATTAAAAATGTGGTAATAGGCCAGATCACTGCAATCAATTGATAATATTCTGAGGATTCATCTGGTAAATGAGCCAAAGGTGTAGCTTCCAGTGTATGAGCACCTTCTAATTCACCTCTAGCCAAAATAGCTGCAAACACTGCACCAACACCAATAGGACCAAAATGACCAACAAAGAAAGCTTCTCTCCAAGTTTTCACATCGGGTATAAATGGTTTTAAAGCCAACACCGCAGGAAGTCTTCTTAGAAAGATGATCACAATTGACAAGATAATTAACCTCCAAACATCTAAACCTAATTCATGATTATTAAATTGAGGCCATGGAATAATAGCACCAAAATAGACAAAATATGATAAATTTAACAATAGATCAATCACGGTGGAGACATGAGTTTCTTCAGTTTTTCTAGCAAACCAACCATCCCATGAAAAAGCTGTACCTGCTGCAAATGAAACTAATAAATCATCAGTACCCAACATTGAGCCAAAACCTGCACAAGCAAATGCTAAAACAAGATAAAATGCTAAGAATGATTCTCTATCAATCAAACCTTTCTTTTCAGCATACTTAATAGAATGTCTTCCAACATAACCAATGAACACTCCCAAGATACAACCAAAGAGACATTCGTAAAGAATTGTCACACAGATCCAATCTTTAACGATTTCACGGCCATTCCCCCAATGGATAACTAAATTGATACCTAGATAGATAAAAGGGAAAGCCATACCATCATTACAACCCGATTCAGCAGTCAACAAATTTCTTAAATGACCTGGAACTCTTCTTGCAAACTTCCCCTTACCAACAACAGCAGCAGCTAAAACAGGATCAGTAGCAGTGACACAAGCAGCTGCGACTAAACTTTCAGAAAAATTTAAACCAGGAATAACAATCCAAATGAAAAGTCCCACAACTAACCAACCAGCAGTCATAACGGGTACTAACAACATTGCAACAGACCACCAATGTTTCAACATATATTTTTTGGGCAATTCCACAGCAACTGCAAAGATTTGTAAACATAATACAATTCTTGAAATTTCAAGAGTGATATAATCAGAATTCCCCCATGTTGTTGGAGCAAACCAATTTAAACAATGGGGTCCAACAATTAAACCAACAATAGCAGCGACGGTTGCTTCACCTATGTATAGCTTCTCTTTAACGAATAACGATATAAGAGAGAAAACAGCAGAAAACACACCAATAACAGCATAAGCAATATGAGCCTTATCAACCTACATGGATTTGTTAGTAACTCTGAGCACAAAAGGGGGAGATAAGGACCAAGTACATACGTTCAAGTGCTCCCATACAGCCATATTATAGATGATTCTTCATTTACTTCAAGGAAGGTTGAAGTTGTTTGTATAGTTTTTGTTGTTGTTATTGCCAAAGATTGTGATTTTTTTTTCCCTTTCTCAAAATTTTTGTGGTATAAAGGCCAAGGTGGATTACGTAACTTTTATGCCTAGAAAAGTAATTTCATGAGCTTAACTCTGGATTTTGAAGGGTTTTCTGGAGGGCTGGGAAGCCGGTGGGAAATGGTACAGGTTTATAGAGAGCTAGGGTGTATTTAAAGGGCTGTGGTTGGTGTTTTTGGTGTCGTTGGTGATGCTTCTGGAGATTCTGGAGATACGCAGAGGTGCACTAGGCTTAAGCACGAGGATCCAATTTGGCGATGGCTGGGCCAATAAGAAGCAGCCATGAGAAGGAAATAATAATGGGAATATGGGCTTAGTCATTGTACTGAGCACCGTGCAAACGTGTCTTCAAGTAATTCAGTGACTTGATCTTGTTCCTGTCTTTCCACTTTAATGAAGCTAGCAGAAGGACCCTTGCATTTCGCGGATTATATAGCGAGACACAAGTCATCGTGAATACGAGCGATTGGGAGCGAAATGGTAGGTGATCTGATTGGAGTAAGCCAGTTCAGTAATATCTTATTATCTTAGATTGTACTCTACTGTAGCTCACCCATTCTATCTCAACCATCATCATTTGATATAATGGGCGAAGTGTAGGTTTAGTTCGTGATGGCTATTGTTAGTTGGTGGCTCGGCCGAAATCTCGGTCAATGTTTATCCGTTTGCGACAATATCATCTCGAAGGAACAATTGAGAAGCTACGCTATAGAGGAATGGGTTGGTGTTATTGATTGATTCGATTGTTTGAATAAATGTGCCACGGATTGGTTTCGCATAACATTGTTCATTAAAATTATTATAAGCTAACAACAGATCGTCTTCAACTTAACTGAACGGTGACAGCGATCACAATTGGGAGTCATTGAGACATCTGACACAATACGATATGCCTTTGAAGTATTGGATCAAGAAGATATAGCTTCTCTTTTCAAACATGTATCACACTTACCTCATTCAAGAATGTGTCTCCAGTATCTTTCTATCAGTACCATAAAACAAAACAGCCAACAAACAATCAGCACTAAAGATCAGAGCACCACTGATAATAAATGAAACCCAAAGGTATCCATGAGTAGCTAGTTTACCAGTCACAATTGGTCCAACACATCTTGCAAATGTTTTCCCAATATTCACAATCCCCATGCATCTAGTCAATTCCTCAGGTCTGATTAATCCAGTTAATAGCACCTGTCTTGGAACAACATCCATTGCACTTGTTGAATAAAACAAGATTGTAAAACAAGCAGCACCCAAAAATTGCTTCATAAATGGAGTTATAACTAAAAAGACAGCACTTGGTATTTGAACAGCCAAAGTTGCCTTTATTGGTCCTAACTTCTTAGCCAATACTGAAGAAGGTAATGCTGAAATTGAATTAACAATGTTTGTTAAAAAGAACAATATACCCAATGTAGTTGATGTAATCAAGAAATGAGTCTTGTAATAATAAACAACCCATGCACTTGTCATAAATCCTGAACCAAATGAATCCAACATGAAAACAGACAATAATCTAACCAAGATTGAGATAGTATCCTTAGATAATGATGAAGCGACAGGTGGTTCATTTTCTTCATCATCACCATCCATTTCATTTGTCAATAATGGAGCCTCTTCATTACTTCTATGTTTAATCAAACTTGCACCATTCAATTCACAATTATCACTTAGAAACAACATCAGCACCAATTTAAACAACCCAATCATGGCATAGATATAGAAAATGCCACGATAAGCTTCAACATTAGTAAATCCCATATCTAAAAATTTCGTAACCAATAACCCAGTGATTAAAGACCCCATTGCACTTCCACAAGTCCCCAAAAGCCAATGGAGGGCATAAACATCAGGTCTATCTTTATGCGCTGTCAAATGTGCCATTGTACTCTCTTCAATGCTTTTAAAAGGTCCAACTTCGTCACCACTTGGAGATACAACACCGAATATCGCCGCAATTAACAAGACGGTAAAATCATCAAAATTTGCAAAGATCAACCCAGATATAATCATCAAGAACGATCCAGCAATCATCACATATCTTCTCCCTAGCCCATCTGCATACCATGTTAACAAATACGAGAGCCCAGTGTCACCAACCAAGGTCAACGTCATGAATACACCAATTAAAGATTCGGAGATCCCGAGTGACTTGAGGTATAGTGTCAACACGATATTACTGGCGCCATAGGCCATCAAGCGGAGGAAAACACTCAGCCAGAGGAGCTTGATGTCCTTTTTAGCCTTGAATAGTGTTTTCAGAATGTTCATTTGGGGGGTTTAACGTGGTGGAATTGTGGTTGAACAATGGAAAGTTTAGTGGAAAAAATTTTTGTGACAAATTTTGTCTGTTTTTTTTTTCTCCGAGTATTTTTTTTGTTGACGTTTTTTTTTTCGTTTGAAAGATGAACATGAATTGTTTTGATGGTTTTGATTATGTCTGTGTGATGTATGGGAGGAAAAGACAAAAGGGTAGTTATGGTACGGTGCTGAAGTATGATGGGATGCATGATAGTGGTGAAGAGAGTGGGTTTAAAAGTAGGGGTTTTAGATCATCCAGGGCTAAAAGATTTGAGTTTAAGCAACAAGACAAGAAGGATTTCCAAGATGATGAGGATTTGGTTAGTGAATTGGGTCATTTGAAATTGGTTCCCAATTATAGAGATTTAAGTTCTGTATTGGAATTGGATTTAAAGGGGTTTGAGACTGATTCAATTGTGTCGACTTCAAATATACCCAGTGCTGGTGGGCTGAAAAAATCTAAAAAGAAAAAAGTCAAACTAAAGTATCATTATGAAGATGAATTGGATCAAGATTCACCTGATTTTGAAATCAAGTTGAAATCTGTTGATTCAAAAGTTAAGTTCCAAAGAAATCTACCAAAACAACAAGCCATTAAACAATCATCTACTGATACTATCTATAAAAGATTTATCAAGAAGGAACAACCATCAAGTCCCAAAATCATCAATACAATCCCTGATGGCTATGTACCCAAATATAAGCTTGGAAATTCAGATACAGCTCCGTTAACTAAGCATGCTGCGACTTCACTTCTCCAATCTAGGTTTACAAATACTTCAGCCTCCAGTTTATCAAAACAACCTGAGCCACAACAAGAACAACAACGAATCGTGCAAAAGATTGAAGTATCAGAAATCTTGAAGAAACGGCTAGGAATATAAACGTTCTTTTAAATTCTCCCATGGACCCAAATCATAAATATTATTCACTTCTTCAGTTGACCTGACAAGTTTTAAACTTTCTTTAGGAATATGTATAGCTCTGTTATCTTTCAAATTCAAGCTTAAAAACACATTTTCATTAGGTAAATACTCATAAAATGTTTCACCATCTGTGAATAACTCTTGAGTTTTGATCAAATCATGTACATGAAACCATTTTTGAGTCTCATTAGTTGTCATACCATAATAAACTTGTTTAAAAGTTTCAAATGCAAACCATACAAGCATAATATCTAACAAGATACTAATCAAGAACAATATAAGCTCATCAGAATAATATGTAAACTCATCATATCCAATATTATTCTCCCTCACAACTTTTTCAATCAATTTGAATGAAATCACAGAGGAATATGTGAGTACTATAACATTCAATATAAGAAAGCTAAAAAACCATTTATAATTCCCCTTACCGACACAATTATTCAACCAAATACAATGGTGATCAAAGAATAAAAAACATTTCCCACAATATTTACAATGTTTTGACCTAGCAGGTTTTAACAATTCACAAGTTTCACATTTTTGATCATTGAAGAAAATAACACCATCATTTTGATAAAAAGTATTGAAAAATCTTGCATTTTCCTGAGTCAATTGTTCAGGCTTGACAATTATAGCAATAGTGAATGTCAAAATCAATAACGAAAGTAAAAAATTGTATACCAAAGTGTTTGGATTATCAATCTTGTAATACAATCTAGTATAGAAAAACTCCACCAATTTACCAAAGATCACAACGTAAAGCACTGGCACTAACCACCCACTACACCAATTCACAGTCCTAGTTACTTTCCCACCAAGGTAAACTTGTTTAGTCCGTATGATTTTGCTTTTGAGCTCACCAACCCAGTTATTTATAGCTTTTTCATTGTTCCTATCGATAAAAAATTAGTATACGTCTCTGGATCAGACAAACAACACAACCAGACTCACATGTAAACTAATCCTCCAAGACCGACTATCAGGATCGGTAGAACAAGGAATAGAAACAGTTCAATCTGAACCATATTTCTTTATGCAAATTCAGTTATGTCCTTGAGCAATAGACGTCAATGTGTATAGCATTGGAAAATTCCAACAGAGAAAAAAAAATCAAAAAAGTGGGCTCGGTGGATTGAATCAACTTTTAACATGAAAACTATGGAATTTAAAAGGCAATGAGTGAGGATCATAGAAAGAAAGAGTGTGTGAAGAAGATCAGGCTGTGCTTGGTGAAGCTCAAGTATTTGTACGATATGTGAGTGGGTTTCGATTGGTTGTGGGTATTAATACTGACTGATTTTGATGATAGACAGGATCGTGATATTTGGTATATGAATGTGGTGAAGTTGGGGAAAGATGAGGTTAGATTAATCAATGATGACTATTCGAAAGTGTGAGTGTGGTTTTCATCTGGATTGTGAATGGTCTTGGACTGACTTTTGCTCTAGGTTTACCAATGATTTATACAATATAGGATTGAATCTGGGGAGCTCATTAAGTGGGAAAGAATTGACTGTGGAATTGTACAAGTTCAACGAGTCATTGACGAGGCTTTTAAGCCAACAGAATAACTTGCCCAGAGATCCAAGTATAGAGTTTCTGAATGGAGACTTGAGAACTATAAACAGTGATGAAGAAACAATACATGATCAAGGAGCAACTAGATTGAAGATAGATTCTACACTGCTAATTAAAACAATCATAAAGCTGTTGATCCTTAAATTATCCAAAATCATAGAAATTCTAAGTTCGTCACAAGTGAAGTTATCAAATATAGAGCACAAATTGATTGATGACATATTGATGAAGAACATATCCAATAGAATACTCAAGCCGTATCATAACCTGATTCATTTGAAGACTGGATCTATAATGTCAAATGTTTATTAAAGGGGTGTTTTGAAATGCATATAGTTTTGTGATTTGATTTATTTTAGTAGAAGGTATCCATTGCTTTTCTCCAGACTAGATCTCTTTGTTAGTGGAAAGCTTGATCAATCAATAAGATATACTCACCAAATCCAGCAACTCTTCTCCCCAACATCTTCCCAATCAAAGGGAGTATAACGAATCCCACGAGTGTCTTCAGCTGCTCTAATGATTCCTCCCATTGCAGCTGTGCGTTTATGAGCTTCAACTCATCATCCAAGCTATCATCTGTATCGTAATCACTATCATCATCATCATCATCGTAATCCTCGTCATTGTCATAATCAAATACTCCACCGGGAGCACCTGAATACGGTGTGTCTATTCCCTCCTGTGGCACAAACACACGGTCTCTGTTCATCAATTCATCCACCAGTTCACTCATATCATTCTACGTCTTTGTTCCCTTCATTTTGCCATACAGTTCAAATCTTTTTGACCAATCCGTGTTTTTTTTGCTGGGAAATGCCTTCGCGAATGCGTTTGATGCTCATCTCGGGGCTGGAAAAGCATGAAATTAAAAGATAATGGCACAAAATACCAGTGAAGGAGCAAAATTTCAACTACTCCATATTTTGCTACTCAATTTGATGTAGCTTATGGGTTTTTTACAACCAATTTCCTCCCTTCTTCAACACTTTAACTATCTCCAGTGATTTTGTGGCCCCATACCAGTTATCTTCATCATACAAAAATTTTTTTTCCCAAGTATTAAGTACTCAACTTTCTGACATAAAAAAGGTCAGAATCACTTCGTTTATGAATATTTTTAGACGGTTTTTGAGAAATAGGAAAATAATGAGCGAGATCAATTCATCAGACTTCAATATAGTGAAAGAAGGAAAAGCTGAAATTCTTTTCCCAAAGAAAGAGGATGTTTTTTATAACCCAGTTCAACAATTTAATAGAGATTTAAGTACAGCTGCCATTAGAGCTTGGTCTGAATTATATGGAGAGAAAAACTTGAATAAGAAGAGAAAATTGAATAGTGACGAACCTGCTAATACTGAAATCAAACCATATATCAATATTTTAGAAGCTTTATCAGCAACTGGTTTAAGAGCTATTAGATATGCTAAAGAAATCCCAAATGTAAAACAAATCATTGCTAATGATTTCAGTCAAGAAGCTGTCAATTCAATCAATAGAAACATTCAATACAATGAACTAAAATCCATCTTGAAATCAAATAAAGGTGATGCAAATGCCTATATGTACGAATCAAAAGCCAATAATAGATTATTCCATGTCATTGATCTTGATCCTTATGGTACAGCTACTCCTTTCATTGATGCTGCTATTCAAAACATTGCAAGTGATGGGTTGTTATTAGTCACATGTACTGATCTTGCCGTTTTGGCAGGTAACGGATATCCAGAAAAATGTTATGCTTTATATGGAGGTACAAATTTAACTGGAGATGCAGTTCATGAATCAGCATTGAGATTAGTCTTGAACATGATTGGTACTACCGCTGCTAAATACAAGAAAACCATTGAACCATTATTATCATTATCAATTGATTTTTATGTTCGTATTTTCATCAAAGTTAAAACATCACCAATTGAAGTTAAGAATTTGGCATCAAAGACAATGATTTCATATGTTTGTTCTGGATGTGGAGCTCATCATAATCAACCTTTAGGTAAACACACCACTAGAGAAAATGGTACTGGGAAATATAGTTTAGCACAAGGACCACCTGTAGGACCTCATTGTCCATATTGTGGTTTCACAAATCATTTGACAGGTCCAATGTATTCAGGTCCTTTACACAACAAGGAATTTGTTTCCAAAATTTTAGATATAAATGAAAAGCAATTGGATGATGAAACTTATGGTACAAGAAAAAGAATCGAAGGTATGTTAACTTTAGCATTAAATGAAGTTGAAGAACCTTTCTATTTCAAGCCTGAAAAAATTGCATCTGTTTTGAAATGTCAAGTCCCACCATTGAAAATTATCATTGCGGGCTTAGGTAATTTGGGATATGATGCTTCATTAACACATGCTACACCATCAGCAATAAAGACAAATGCAAATTGGGATGTCCTATGGGCAGTTTTCAAAGAGTATATAAAGACTCAAGCACCAAATGATGTTAATAAATTGAATCAAAACGGAGCAGGCTACAAAATCTTAACTAATGAATCTATAAAATTGGAAGGTAAAGAAATTAGTTTTGTGAAAAATGAACTCAGTGGAAAGATTGAAAAATTAAGAAAGTTGAAAATTGTCAGATATCAAGAAAACCCAACAAAGAATTGGGGTCCAAAGGCTAAACCTCAATGATTGTTTTTTCGCTCATGAGGTTATGATTGATCAATAGACTGTAAATGTACAATAAGCAAAAGATTTCTTTTGCAGGACAGGTTAATTTAATCAGATTGTAGGTTGTTTTCCAGCTATTCGACTTCTATTTGAAGCCAAAAAAAGCACTATATAGATTAATAGTAAAAATATTCAAACACTAGAGCTCTACCTAAAACGAAACTCATAATTTATCAAAAAAATAAACTTATACTTTATCCTTTCATGGTTGTTGTTATAGTAATGTTTTTGACCGCCGGGGCTTCAAACCGCCCAAAAATGTATCTGGAAGTGACGAGGTTCGAACTCGCGCCTCTTAAAAGAGACCTGCATATCCGGCTTTTTGAAGAAATCCGCAGACTTCCCAAGTACCTGAAGCGGGCGCCTTAACCACTCGGCCACACTCCCACAGAAACCCACATGTTTTAGTCGTGTGTTTACCATAATATGCTTGAAAATCGGGGTTAGCTCCATTTCTTTACATTGGGATAATCTGGAACACCAGAGTTCAAAGAAGATGGAGTTCAATTGAACCTAAATTTGATGATGCTGCTGTTCAAACAATGATAACTTTCGCCAAATCACAAATAAACAAATACAATTCAAAGAATTATTACCTTGGATCGTAAATTACAAGAAGAAGAATATTGAAATGATAGAAAACAGTTGTTACACAGCTTTATTAGCTTTTTTGATGCATCTAAGATTCAATTAGAATCACAAATTAGAGTGCAATTTTTAGATAAGTGAATTTGTAAATGAGTATAAGTGAAATAACGTTATTGTATACAAAAAAAAAATTATTAGAGTGCAATTTTTTAGATAAGTGAATTTGTAAATGAGTATAAGTG